>NC_058133.1:264122473-264142684 GCF_016433145.1 Gracilinanus agilis | reverse complement strand
CTAGACCAGGGACTCAGAAGACCTGGGTTCTAGACCAGGGACTCAGAAGACCTGGGTTCAAAGCTGCCCTCAGACATTAGCTATTTGTCACTGAACAAGTCACTTACCTCTGTCTGCCTCAATTTCCTTATCTGTAAATTTGAGAAAATAATAGCACTTAACCTCTTAGGGTTGTTTCTTGAGGATAAAAAGATATTACTTGGGGCAAGTAGGTAGCAGAGTAGATAGAGCATGAGGCCTAGACATGGGAAGTTCTGGGTTCAAACTTCCTGGTTGTATGATCATGGGCAAGTGACCCTCCTTACCTATCCCTTATCATTCTTCTACTCTGAAACCACACTTAGCACCAGTTCTAAGAAGATAAGGATTTAAAGAGAGAGACACAGAGAGACACAGAGAGAGACAGATACAGACAGACAGAGTGAAAGTGAGAGAGAGAGGTAATACATGTATTTTCAAATATTAAATCAGTATGTAATGCTAGCTATTATTATATTATTATTATCAGGGGCCAAGTCCTATGCAAGACTCTGGAAAGTACAAATACAAAGAATAAAACTACACCTTCTTGAAATGAATTTGATGTTCTTGTGAGTTCCCACGGATTTAGTTGTTGCCTCCAAGCTGAGGATTCTCAGATCTCTTCTTTATTTTAGCCCAACTTCTCCCTGACCTTGACTCTTACATCGTCACAAGTCTATTATAAATGTCTTGATTTATTATATTATTATTATTATATATTATATTATATATATTACATATATATTACATATATTATAAATGTCTGTGTCTTAAACTTAACATGTCCAAAATAAAACTCTTTATCTTTACCACCAGATCTTTCCTTTTTTCTAATTTCCCTATTATTGTGTTGGGTAACAACATCTTCCCAACCAGGTTTCAACACTGACTCCCCACTTTCACTCATCCTCCATATCCAGTCTGTTGCCAAGACCTGTCAACTTGACTTTTGAAAATTTTCTCTCATATGTCCCCATTTCTCCTCTAAAGTCGACACCACCTCGCTCAGCCTCCTCTCCCCTCTGATTGGAAAACTGAAAGATGGAGTTCCAAACTCCTCCCAATGTCTTCCTTTATAGAGGGCAGAATTTGAACTTTTGATCTTACTTCTCTTAACTAGGATCTACTGCTCTTCCTGGTTTCAATTCCAAGGAATGAGATGCCCCTTAATGGGGTACTTTCTGGCTTCCTCCTCCCACCATTGTCTTCTTGCTTCCTTTTGTGTATTAGCTTCCCCATTAGATTGTAAACTCCTGGAGGGCAGAGACTATCTTTAAAAAAAAAATAATAATCCTAGGCAGCTTGATGGATTGAGAGCCAGACCTGGAGACAGGAAGTCCTAGACTCAAATCTGACCTCAGACACTTCCTAGCTGTGTGACCCTGAGCAAGTCATTTAATCCCCATTGCCTAACCCTTACTGTTCTTCTGCCTCTGAATTGATACTTAGTATTGGTTATGAGACAGAAGGGAAGGGTTTTAAAAACAAAAATAACAAAAATTAATTGTATCCCCAGTGTTTAACAAGTGTCTGGCATATAGTAGGTGCTTAGTAAATTTTATTGGATTGAGTTTATCAGAATGGACTAGTGCAGACCCTTATCACCACATAATTAAATTGTAAAAATATTCTGCAGCTTAGACTCTGCCTCAAGCCATCCTCTCCTCAGATATCAAAGTGATTTAAAAATCATTTGTTTATTTAGAATATTTTCCTGAGGTTATATGATTCATGTTCTTTCCCTCTCCTCTTCCCTCCCCCTTCCTGGAGGCAACAAACAATTCCACTGGGTTTTACATGTATCATTGTTCAAAACCTATTTCCATATTATTAATATTTGCAATAGTGATCATTTAAAGTCAAAATCCCCAGTCATATACCCATCGAACCATGTGATCAATCTTCTGTTTTTCTTCTGTGTTTCTACTCCCACAGTTCTTTCTCTAGAGGTGGTGTGCTCTTTCTCATAAGTTTCTTAGAATTGTCCTGGATCATTGCATTGCTACTAGTAAAGAAGTCCATTACATTTGATTGTGCCACTCAAAGTGATTTTCTTAAAGCAAACTTCTAATTATGTCCTCCCTGCCCCAAATTCCAATGGTACCCTGTTTTTGTTGTTCATTTGTTTCAGTTGTGTCTAACTGTGCATGGCCCCACTTGAAGTTTTTCTTGGCAAAAATACCAGAGTGGTTTGCTATTTCCTTCTCTAGCTCATTTTCCAGATAAGGAAACTGAGGCAAACAGGGTTAAGTGACTTGCTCAGTCACACAGTAAATGTCTGAGGCCAGATTGGAACTCAGACCGTCCTGATTCTAGACATAGTGCTCTCCACTATATCACTAGCTGCCTGGTATCCTATTACTCCTAGGATTAAAAATAAAATCCTCTGTTTGTCATTCAAAGCCCTTTATAACCTGGCCCCTTTTTATCTCTTCAGTCTTATGCTCCTTCACACACTCTGAGACCAAATGCCCCTGGTCTCCTTGCTGTTGCCCACTTGAAACACTCCACCTTCTGACTCTAAGCATTTTCATTGGTTATTTCTTTCTCCACCCCTCCATCCCTTCAGCCCCCAAACCTGGAATGCTCTCTCTTCTCACTTCCATCCCAAGCTTCCTTCAAGTTTTAACTAAAATTCCATTTTCTGAAAGAAACCTTTCCCGATTCCCCTTAACGCTATTGCCTCGCTTCTGTTGATTATCTCCTATTACCCTATATTTATCGTGTTGGTACATGGTTGTTTATATGTTCCTTCCACCTTGGCTCTTTGAGAGCAGGAGGTGGACTGTCTTCTGCTTTTCTTTGTATCCTCAGCCCTTAGTAGAAATACCTGGCACATAATAAGCACTTAATTAATGCTTGCTCTTGCCTTGAAAGCTATACTTCTCTTGATGCAATCAAAAATCACATCAGCTTTTTTTTTTTTTTTTGATACCATGTCCTATTATTGAATCATATTGAGCCGTAGTCCACTAAGGCTTCAGGATCTTTTTCAAATAAACTGATATATCTAATTATGGCTCTCCTATCCAATATGTTAACTGTCTCTCTGAGTTATTTATTGTACGCAAATTTTGACAAGCTATCTGAGGAAGCCCTAGTACCAGCACCATGTAAATTCAGGTTTGTTGGGAAAGAACTGAGCCATCCATCAGTTACTGAATAGTTAACAAAAGAAGCCTATGTGGCTTAATACCACATAGATGTGCAACAAGGAAACAACGACAATAGCTTCTGTAGACATGACCTCTTTGATTTTCATATTGAAACAAGTGTGGTCAGCAAGGGAGAGTGAGGCAATTCTTTAGACATTCACCAAGTTGGAGGCCCCTCAGTCCACATAGGTGGAATATTTTATTCCCTGTTGTGACAAGGTAGTTAACTGTGTCAAAGAAGGCAGGAGCCAATTGGGAACTGGGGACAGCTTTATTGCCTTTTAGGGAAAACTAATCCCTGTCCCTAGGAACCATGGGGATTCTGGTCACTTATTCCATCTATGTCCTTATCCAAGGCACTGATAAAAAGGTAGATCATTAATGATGTCCCTTAGAGACTGGCTATTTCACCAGTTCTGAGTCAATTTAATTAATCCACATTTCTTCATGTTTCTGATAAGAATAAGCATGATACTTTTAAAAACACTTTGCTAAGATTCAGATAAACAACAACATTCTCCTGACTTTAGCTAATCTCTCCCATAAAAGGAAGCAGTTAGGTGGTGGAGTGGATAGGGTGCTAGGTGTGGAGTCAGGAAGACTCTTCTTTGTGAGTTCAAATCCAACCTCAGGCACTTCCTAGCTGTGTGACCCTGGACAAGTCACTTCACCCTGTTTGCCTCAGTTTCCTCATCTGTCAAATGAGCTAGAAAAGGAAATGGGAAACCACTAGCTATATGATCCTGGACAAGCCACTTCACCCTGTTTGCCTCAGTTCCTCATCCGTCAATGACCTGGAGAAGGAAACGGTAAACTACTCCAGTATCTTTGCCAAGAAAACCCCAAATAAGGTCAGGGAGAGTTGGACATGACTGAAAAATGACAACAGTTGTTTGGTCTGTACACCATCTTCTTTCCTTTGTCTAGGAGGCACATTTTACTGCCCTTCAGACATGACTGACATGATTCAGCAACAACAACAAATCAGAGAGAGAGAGAGAGAGAGAGAGAAGGTCAGATTGTCAAGACTTGTACTTGATGAGGTCATGGTGACTCTTTGTAATCACCACTTCTTAGACCTTCACTAACCATCTCTCTAATCATCTAATGAAAAATTCTCCCAGGAGCCAAGGCCAACTCATTCACCTCTAGTTTGCAAACTGTTCACTTCCTTTGAAATAGCAGGATGACATTTTCTTTCTTAAGTCTTATGGTACTTCATCCATTGTTCTCAGTTTATTGCATGTCAATAATAAAGGCTCAGCAATCATATCCTGTTAGTTCTCTCAGTATTTCAGGGCATAGTCCATCTGGACCAGGTGACTGGAACTCATCAAGAGCAACTAGATACTCTCTTAATCTTTCCTTACTTATCTTGGGTATCAGATGTCCCTTAGCAGGTTTCATTCTATTGTTTTCAGCATAAAAGTCATTTCTTTGGCAGAGAAAAGAGACGCAAGATCTGAATTAAATTGCCTTCTCTCTGTTATCAGTTATTGTCTGTTGTCCTATCCTTTCTATGAGCCTATGCTTTCCCCTAATACAGTCTTTTAAAAGAAAACAAAAGCTTCTGACTTAGAAAAAATACTGTGTATCGGTTCCAAGGCAGAAGTGTGGTAAGGGCTAGGCAATTGGGGTTAAGTGACTTGCCCTGGGTCACAGAGCTAGGAAGTGTCTGAGGCCAGATTTGAACCTAGGACCTCCTTTCTCCAGTCCTGGAACTCTATCCATTGAGCCACCTAGCTGCTCCTTTTTTTTATTGTTAGCTTTTCTCATCAGTTTAGACTCATTCTGAGTTTTACAGATTTTTACAAGATTGTGCCACTGTTTATTACTCTTCTCCTATTACCTGTCCTTGCTTTTGTCTTTATATGTCTTTTAAAAGTCTAAATTTAGGGGGTAGGTAGGTGGCTCAGTGGTTTGAGAACCAGACCTTGAGACAGGAAGTCCTGGGTTCAAATCTTGCTTCAGATCTTGCCTAGCTGTGTGACCCTGGGCAAGTCATTTAACCCCCACTGCCTAGCCCTTACTGTTCTTCTGCCTAGGAACCAATACACAATATTGATTCTAAGATGGAAGGTAAGGTTTTTTTCTTAAATCTAAGTTTAGAGGCAATGTTTTGCATTGGACAGAATGCTGGACTAGAAGACATGAAGACAGTTTTAACTCCCACCCTGTTCAGCTGTATGACCATGGGCAAGTCACTTAATATTGAAGACTTGGGATGATTTCTCTCATGTTTTAGACAAATGTTCCAGGAAAAGCAACAGAGCCTAGGTCAGATAATCTCCATAATGTCTTGTAAAACTAAGTAACACCCCACCCCAGTTTTTTAAAGTAGGGTAATTGACCATTTTTTAAACACCTACTGTGTTCCAGGCATTGTGCTAAGTGCTGTGACCCAAAATTATATGCTTGTGGACAGAGTTTAGGGAAAGAGTGGAGGAGTGAGTTCCAATGTGTAATGAGGCTCATATGTGATGAGGACATTCTCATTGTGCGTGGCTCAAAAGGAGGCAGAATAGACATCTCTAGCTTCTTCTCCCCCTGCTCTTCCTTCCTAACAGGAAGAGAAAGCAGGTGGTTGGGACTAGTGTCCTCCTCTTAGCTCTCCTCAGAAGGAGAAAGAATACTAGTCTAAAAGTGTCTCTATCAGCTTCTTAAATATTTCTCATCTAGGAAATAGAATCTAATTTGTGCTAACTTTTGATGGCTTTGTCTTTTGGGGCAAGAAAGAAGACCTCAAGCTCTATATTCAAGGCTTGACCCTCTGTCCCATGTAACTGGAATTAACCAGTTCCACAATGGACACACATAGGAAATGGCAAAGAAAACCATTTCTCTAAATCATGACAAAACAGAAATCAGAGAAGGGATCCAATAGGAGAATATATATATCAAACAAAACAGAGCGAAAGAACTCTGCCATTGGAAGCAAGAAAACAAGTTCAACTGAGAGAGAAGAACCTAAATCTTAACCAAGGAAAAATTCTCCAAAATCTCTCGGGTGGCAAACTGAGAATAGGGACATGATGGAGACTGCTGGCTCCTATCATGTCTTCCCAGAGTCTTCTTCAGTAACCTAAAGTGGTATTGTCCTCTTTTGATGTCATCTTTCCTGAAGCTGAAAGCCAGGCATACCTGAAGCAAGTTAACACTTGAAGAGACAAGAAAACTGACAGTGACAGGTGAAAGCCTTAGTTCTCTCACCTCATTCAGGGCAGGTCCTTCATCTTCTCAAATAAGAAGAGAGTCCTTTACCAATGGGCTTTGGGACAAGGGTTATACAATCAAAAAGGAAGATAGTCCCTACCCCCAATGATTATATTCTAATGAGGGAAAACTCCATACAAAAGGAAACTGAAAAGTAGGAAAGGGATGGGGTAAGAAGGCAGCAACCCTGGGACATGGGGGCCAGATAATCAGAAGCACAGCCCAAAGGTGAATGAAACATGGCTGGTCTGAGCCTTTCACCAAAATTGAGGCCTTAGAAAGAACTCACCAATGGGAAGTGACTGGAATGGTAGAGGAATTTTTTAAAAAAGGAATACTTTATTATCCCTGCCAACCTTGTGTATGGAGAAGTGTTCCTCACATCTTGCCACTGATTCTTCTAAGAAGAAAATCAGCCTACACTTGGAAAATATACAGCAGTCACTGTGCTATGGCAGAAATATCAGTATTGCACATTCAGTGCAGGTTACTGTGAAATTTACCCCACTTTTTATACTGATTGAAATTCACAATCTTTTTAAAAATTAATTTTTAACTTTTGAGGATCTTTCCTTCTAGCCCAGTGGTTCCCAAACTTTTTTGGCCTACTGCCCCCTTTCCAGAAAAAAAAATATTACTTAGCCCCCTGGAAATTAATTTTTAAAAAATTTTAATAGCAATTAATAGGAAAGATAAATGCACCTGTGGCCATCACCACCCCTCTGGAGCACTGCAGCACCCACCAGGGGGCTGTGGCGCCCACTTTGGGAATCACCGTTCTAGACCTTTGCAACCTTTTATCACATCTTAATGGACTAGGCCCAACGTGAGAAAGACACAATTGCATGAGTTCAAATCTGGCCTCAGACACTTACTAGCTGTGTGTCCCTGGGCAAATCACTTAACTCTGTTTGCCACAGTTTCCTCATTTGCAAAAGGAGTGTAAGAATATAAAAATTAGGTTTTTGTGTTAATATGAAAGTTCTAAAGTAATATTATGGTAGTCAATGTAAAAATATTATAGCTTAAGTCAAAATGACTTTTAGAAGCTTTATTTATAAGAAGGTAAAAAGAGTGAAAATGGAGAAATGTAAGAGAGTAGAGAAAATGTCTAGCCTATCACCCTAAATGTTACTCTGGTGTCCAGCTCAGCCCTGGCAGGGCTCCATAATCTTCAGCCAGAGGACCCAGTGGTGTCTTCAGCAAGGGTTCCACCAATGCAGCCTCCTACAGGAAAGGAAGGCCTCTCCAGAACCAATCTCTCCAGAAGCTAGGAAAGGAAGGCCAGGTACTCACTCAGCAAGCCAAAGCAGGATACAGGGAAAGAGTCTCCTCCTTCAGTCCAGCTCACCAAGGCAGAGTCCCCAAAGCAGTCCTCCAAAGAAGCAGTCCCAAGGAGAAGGTCCTCCAACAGGAAGTTCAGGACTTTTTATAGTCCTTTTTCCACATTACTTCCTGTCACTTCCTCCGCTTTATAGGAACCAATTGTAGTCTTTCAATTTGCCTAGCACAGGGGCAGAGCAGTAGTCTCTGGAGTAGTCACCCACTTTAGCAAGTGACTTGGAACTCTCTTACTTAGTGTTAAGTAAGGATGTTTAAGTTTTTAATTGATTAATTTAAAGGTTGCTGATTGATAGGCAAAGAAAGTTTGACTAACTCTTCACAGGAGCTAGAGAAGGAAATGACAAACTACTCTATTATTTTTGCTAAGAGAATCCCAAATAGAGTGCTGGAGAATGAGACACAATTGAAAAACAACTGAACAATAGTTTGTATTTACCTTCCTTTCCTTAATCTAGTAGGCACATTATATTTTCTTTCCCTTTTAATACTTGTCTCACAAATTTGCTTCACTTATTAATTTACTTTGCTGATTTGTTTTGCTTAAGAATTTACCTTATTTTCTATTTTTTACTTTTTTTTTTTTGCCTTTGCTGTCTAGCCTGACTTTTTTTTCTCCTTTAATTATTCTCTTAGGTCCTTACTCTATAGCAGTGATTCCCAAAGCGGGCACTACCGCCCCCTGGTGGGTGCTGCAGCGATCCAGGATGGCGGTGATGGCCACACTTTTTTTTGTATTACATTCTATTCTGAGTTCAATAAATAGTTTCATAATTTCCAGGGTATGCTAAGTAATATTTTTTCTGGAAAGAGGGAGGTAGGCCAAAAAAGTTTGGGAACCATTGCTCTATAGTCTTCTGCTTTTTTCTTTTCCTGAAGATGACAGTTAAAAGAACTTAGAGATTATTTTCCTTCAAAATTTCCTCAATTTCTATTTTCAGATAAAGAAATCAAAAGTATCAATAAGCACATGAGAAAGTGTTCCAAATCTCTAATAATTAGAGAAATGCAAATCAAAACAACTCTGAGGTATCACCTCACACCTAGCAGATTGGCTAAAATGAAAGAAGGGGAGAGTAATGAATGCTGGAGGGGATGTGGCAAAATTGGGACATTAATGCATTGCTGGTGGAGCTGTGAACTGATCCAGCCATTCTGGCTGGCAATTTGGAATCATGCTCAAAGGGCTATAAAAGAATGCCTTCCCTTTGATCCAGCCATACCATTGCTGGGTTTGTACCCCAAAGAGATCATAGATAAACAGACTTGTACGAAAATATTCATAGCTGCGCTTTTTGTGGTGGCAACAAATTGGAAAAGGAGGGTATGTCCTTCAATTGGGGAATGGCTGAACAAACTGTGGTATATGCGGGTGATGGAATACTATTGTGCTAAAAGGAATAATAAACTGGAGAAGTTCCAGGCGAACTGGAGAGAAAAAAAAAAAAAAATGTATAAGAGACAGAGCAGAGCCAGAAGAACATTGTACACAGAGACTGACATTCTGTGGTAAAATCGAATGTAATGGACCTCTGTACCAGCAGCAATACAATGACCCAGGACAATTCTGAGGGATTTGTGGTAAAGATGCTACCCCCATTCAGAGGAAGGACTGCAGGAGAGGAAACATATAAGAAAAACAACTGCTTGAACGCATGGGTCGGGGTGGACATGATTGGAGGTGTGGACTCGAAACTACCACACCAATGCAACTACCAACAATTTGGAAATTGGTCTTGATCAAGGACACATGACAAAACTAGTGGAAATGCGCATCGGCCATGGGTAGGGAGGGTGCAGGAGGGGGGTTGAAGGGGAAAGGAGGAGCATGAATCATGTAACCATGTTAAAAATGAATATTAATAAATGTTAAAAAAATTTCCTCAATTTCTCCTGAATTTCTTCTTTTTATTGTTTTTTTCCCCTCCAGATTACATGTTGGTACAATTTTATATAATTTTTTTTTCTGACATTTTTTGATCCCTGTTCTCTCCTTCTCTCTCACTTTCTAGCTGTGTGACCCTGGGAAAGTCACTTAACATCAATTGCCTAGTCCTTACCACTCAGTATTGATTCTAAGATTTTGAAAGTAAGAGTTTTTTAAAAATGGGATAATATTTGTAAAACATTTTACAGACTTTTAAAATGCTACATAAGTGCTAGTTATTATTATTAGCCTGAAATTTGGGGAGAGAGATTATTCACAGAACTGAAGGAAAAGGCTTTTTGTGTCAGAGGTCCTGGGTTCAAGTTACAGCTCCAATACTTATTACAGTGTGACACTGTGCAAATTATTTACTTCTTTGGGGCTTGATTTTGTTACCTATAAAATAAGGAGTTGGATCATGTACCCTCTATGGACTCCTTCAAAGTCCCCATCTGTGGTTCTGTGACTGAGTCCATGAACTTCCTGGATGAGATTTTGGGAGCCTGGACCGGATGGTGGGGAAAAGTAGAGAGAGTCCATTTCCCCCATGATTTTTTTTTATATTCAAATATTACTTTTATTGATAACTTTCACTTTTATATCACTTCATTTAATTTCCAAATATATCCCTCCCCACCCTCCTACCCAGGTAACAAAAACAAGGAAAACAAATAAAAATGATCCAGGAAAATCAATTAATCACACCCTGACCACAGAGGAGATTATATGAAAGTCTATGGACATAGTCCTTCACTTCTGCAAAGAAGAAAGGAAGCTGCTTCTCCAGGATTGTTTGGACATTAGAATTTCAAAATGTCCTGACAGTTTTTCAGTCCAATTTGACAAACTTTTTTTTAAGCCTCAATGCTGTTCAAAGTCCGATGGTAGGCACTATTAAGAAATTAATAAATTAGGGGGGGGGGTCAGCTAGGTGACTCAGTGAATTGAGAGCCAGGCCTGAAGTTGAGCGGTCTGGGTTCAACTCTGGCCTCAGATACTTCTGAGCTATGTAAACCTGGGCAAGTCACTTAATCCCCATTGCCTTGTCCTTACCAACCTTCTGCCTTGGAACCAATACATGGTATGGTAGAAGAAAGAAATTAATAGTTGAAATCTGACTGTCTAGATACAAGGGAAAAGGAATTTGAGTCTGGTGTATTGAAGTAGGTTGTGCTAATCTTCAGGGTGGGGAAAAGGATACATTTTGTGGTTGTTCAATCATGTTGGACTCATTGTGACCCTATTTTGGGGTTTACTTGGCAAAGATACTGAAGTAGTTTCCATTTCCTCCTCCTCCTCCTCCTCCTTGCCTTCCTCCTTCCTCTTCCTCCTTCTTTCTTCCTTTACCTTCCATCTTTGAATCAATACTGTATATTGGTTCATTGGCAGTAAGAGCTAGGCAATAGGGGTCAAGTGACTTGCCCAGGGTCACCCAGCTAGGAAGTGTCTGAGGCCAGATTTGCAACCAGGACCTCCCATCTCTGGGCCTGGGTGTCAATCCATTGAGCAACCTAGTTGCCCCCAAAGGATAAATACAAAATAATCAATAGAGGGAAGGCACTAGAAATTTTTTTTAGGCAAATGGAGTTAAGCAACTTGCCCAGGATGGCACAGCTAATAAATGGCTATGGCTGTTTTGAACTCAGGTCTTCCTGCTTCTAAGTCCTATACTCTATCTATTGTGCTACCCAAACTGCCTCAATTTCTGCCTTAAAAAAAAACAAAAACAACTCTTACTTTTGTTTATATTCTAAGACAGAAAAGTGGCAAGGGCTAGATAAATGGAGTTAAGTGACTTACTCAGGGTTGGACAGGTAGGAAGTGTCTGAGGATAGATTTGAACTCAGGTTCTCCCAGCTCCAAGTTTGGAGGTCTATCTACTGTACTATCTACCTCCCTGTTCCACCATTTCCTTCTTTAGCTTTTTTGACAGAAACGGAGGCAAACAGGGTAAAGTGACTTGCCCAGAATCACACAGCTAATAAGGTATGAAGTAAGATTTGAACTCTGGTCCTCCTGACTCCATGCCTGGCATTCTATCCACTGTGCCACTTAGCTGAAAAGGAACCTGATCCCACTCCAGAACCACTGCTCTGCTCTATTAACATTACCCTGCTTCCAACAGGTTCAACTTCCTAATGCTCTACTTCTGGTTCAAAGCTTTGGTTATATACTATATACTATATGAAACTACACATATATAATATATAGAGAAATTATGTATCGAAAGCACATAGAGAAATATAGATAGGTAGATAGATATAGATAGATAGATGGATGGATAGATATAGATGGATGGATGCATGGATATATGGATGGATAGATAGATAGATAGATATTGTTATACACAAAGGGGGTATAGATAGGATAGACAGGAAGGTGCTTCTATAAGCTGGGCCTGGTAAGCCAGCTCAAGATCCTCAGGTGGGAAATGGATCTAGGCTGAGTGGGGATGATGATGCCTGGGCGGCCACCAAGGTGGGCTGGTAACCGCCAGGGCTTATGGATGATCAACTCAGCTAAGCACCTGACCCCGCTAACAATGCCCAAGCCAGTTATTAAGGGAGCAGCTGTATGTGTTGTTCAGCAGCTCCTCTGGCTCCTTGGCTTGGGGTTAGATGATAAAGGTTGGTGATGGGCTAATTGTTGGTATTTGAATGTATAATGCTAACTGACTGCGATGTTGATAACTCTCTTTCCCCTTTGGCTGTGGTTGTTCACTTGCCCTTGGAATGAATGCCAAGCCTCACTTGAATCAAGTTTGAAACAGGGTTTAATGCTTTGGCTCAAAGGGGTTAGGAAACAGGATAAGGAAAGAGGTGTTGGGAATGGCTATGCTATATCTAATGAGAGTTAAAGTGATCTAAATCAATGAGTATTGGGTTGGTATTTGGCTGGAGACTCTTCTCCCCCTCACGGACCCTGGTCAGCCCCGGCCGTGGTCTGGACCAAAGGAAAGGAGGGGATAGTGATGACCTTCTTGACAGCTGTGTTGTTGTTATCTCTCAGCCTTGTTTAGTAATAGCTGAATGAACTTCTAATGGCAATAGGTATGGATACTGGATCTGCAGGTCTATAGGTCTACCCATCTGTCACCACCCTCTCCTTCCAGAAATTCTCTTCTCCAGACTGAGACCTCGAGTGGCTTTTAGAGAGGTCGTCCCAACTGTCTTTTGCCCTTGGCTCATGCCATCTAGGTAAATTCCAAGTTCTAAAACCGATGATCTGTCACTCAAGCTGTTCTCCATCTTTTTCCAGAAGTTACCTATTACAATATAGATAGATGGATGGATAGATAGATATAGACGTAGACATAGATACATAGAGAGACTATATACATATACCATGAGCAAAAATCCCCTTTGGTTCTTGCTCCTAAACGGATTTCCAAGAAACATTTGTTTACCACTTACTGAGTGGCTATCCTTTATCTCAAATTCAGACACTGGGTTGTTTTTCAATTGGCAAATTAGTTCCTTGTCTGACTTGAAGGCAATAAGGAAGTTATGGAGTGAAATTGTTCTCAAACAAGCATGGCTATCACCTCATCACCCGGGAAATGTAGACTCACACTGTAAGGAGGCAGGCACCTTGTTATCCCGCCTATAGGAGGACTGGCCTATTCATAGAGCTAGCCATAAACATGATTCTATAAAAAGATTCATATCTCACACCTGGAGTAGCTTTGTATATAAGAAGTGAGCCAGGGCACCGAGAGCAAAACCAAAACCTTCTGGCCAGCTGGACTTGAACCTAACTTGATCAGATCGAAACTCGAAAGCTATACGACCGGATACCTCTCAATCACTGACGTTTAACTTGCTCGGTAAGTTCAATTTGGAGATCATAGGCTCTTGGGAATTAAAATCAGAGGGGAGCAAAGAAGTTAATTTAGCCTGATCTTTTTTTTTTTTTTCACAGAGCAGGAAACCAAAGCCAGAAAAGATTTCCTCCATAGAGAAGTGACTTGTTCAAAGTCACCAAACTAATGAATAGTAAAGCTAAGATTTGAACCCAGCTCTTTGAACTCAAAATCCAATTCTCTTTCAACTGTCTCATGTTGCCTCTGGTGTAAAATGGGGTCTCCTGGGACTTACTTATGTTTTGATGTTTGAAGTGTTCTGGAACATGGAATCATAGATTTCTAGTTAGAAGGAATCTCAGAGGTCAGCCACCTCATTTCATATATGAGAAAACTGAGGTTAAGAGAGACCTGCTCAAAGGTGGTAAATATTATGGATAATATCAGAGGTGGGATTTGAACCCAGATCCTTTAACTACAGAATCTATAATCTTTACATTGTAGTACATTATCTCTAGTATGGATTGGAATCAGACATTGTGCTATTAATATATAGGGCCTTCTGCTAGGGGAGAAGCAAGGCAAGAGAGAGAGAGAGAGAGAGAGAAAGAGAGAGAGAGAGAGCATAGAAGGAACTAATGGCTGGTATAACATAATAATCATTCTAGTGCTGATCCAGGAATGGGAATACAAAAATTAGAATTGAAAAGAAGGGAAGTTGGAACAAAGCAAACCCTTTGGATTGCTTTCTTTAAAACACTTGGGAAAGGGAAAACTATCTGGAGTTGAAATGGCCTCCATTGGGAGATAGTAAGCATTTATCAATGGAGATCTTTAAGGGAGTTTAAGCTCTGGAGAGAAAATTCTCAATCAGCTATGGACTGAACTAGATAATCTATGAATTTCCTTTTACTTCTGAGATTTTTATTTTATTTAAAATTTTATTTTATTTAATAATTTTTATTTAAAAGTTATTTTATTTTTTAATAACACAGGAGTAATTTAAATAGGTTTCATTTCTATGTTCCCTTGTTTTCTCCCTGTATCTCTCCTCTACCTCTTCCTAAAGATTTATTCCTTATAGCAGAGAATATTTTAAAAAGAAAAAAGAAGAGAAATAATTAAACAAAACCAATCAATACACATTGAAAATATCTGACACTATATCTTCCTCACCTCTGCAAAGGAATGAAGAGTAGTCTCTTGAGTTTCTTCTTTGGGAACCATGCTTATTCTTTGCTATTTTGTAACATTTCAATTGTGATTGTTTGTAGAGGGTTCTTTCCTATTACAATATTAGAGTCATTGTATACATTCTATTCATGATTCTGCTTGTATTCTTTGCACCGATCCATGGAATTCTTCCCATGCTTTATTATATTCTTGTTATAGGTCATTTCTTATAGGCTAGCAATATTCTATTATGTTATATTCATGGGTCACAGTTTCTTTGGCCTTTATCTTCTGGTTGATCATTAATTTTGTAGCTAGTTCTTTGCTACTACAAAAGTGGCAGTTTCTTTGAAATCTGGAGGGTTCTGTAGCCCAGGTAGTGATATTTGGTGCCTTCTAGAATATGGAATCATAGATCTATAGGTAGAAGGGATCTCAGAGTCCAGCCACTTCATTTTACAGCTGAGAAAACTGAAGGAGTTTTCTGGGAGTTTGAGAGAGACCTGGATATATTAGAAGACACAGTAGCCCATGTGGTATGATTTGTGTGGTTCCCCCGAAGTCCCACCTTCTACAAGAAATCTTTGTCCATTTTCCTTAAGCTTAGTGCCTTCCCTCAGTGATTATTTATATTTGTTGTTTAATCATGTCCAACTCTTTATGAACCCATTTGAGGTTTTCTTGGCAAAGATATTGGAGTGCTTTGCCATTTTCTTTTCCAGTGGATTGCAGCAAACAGAGGTTAAGTGACTTGCCCAAGGTATTGTAAAAGGAAATTCTTTGTCTCTCTGATTTTTACACTTGTGAAAGGGAATCCTTTATTCCCTTTGTCTATTTTGAATTAACACTAATTTAAGTACCACAATTTAGATTGTGACACAGGATTAACTCTCCTTTGTCTACTTTTGAATTGAATCAACAAGATTGAACACCCTACTTAGAAGTAGGTGAGAAACTAGCAAGGTACTTAGAGAATTCACAAGTCACTTACTTAGAGAGCTCCACCCTTTTAACTCAGTCCCAAACTTATGAATCCTATGATCAGAGTTTATACCCTCAGAAACTCAATCAGCCAGGAATCTGTGAACCCTTTTGATGAGTATTTGCCCCTCCAGAAGTTGAGAACTGGTTCCCACAAACATGTGCTAGAAAATTTGGAAACTGTGATTGGCCCCTGTGAAGTGGGTCAGGGATAAGAAATCACCATAAAATGCCATGAATCCTATGACTTGAATCAGTCTTGTGGAGATAGTCTTCTGACTGGAATCTTTGAGGAATCTTAGCTAGAGACTGGTGCTTGGAGATTGGCTTCAACTTCGACTTTGACTCCTGGACTACTTTGTGGGGTGAGTGAAAGGCTGACTCCTTTCCTAATTTCTGGAGAGACTTGGAGGAGGCTGCCTGATGACTCACTACAAACCTTCCTGTTTGAAAGCGAATCAATCTCTGCCTGGATTAAGACAGGATAGATAACGTTTTTATCCCCTTCACATTTCTCTACTTTATTGTTTCCTCTTTTTTTTTGTAAATAAATTTCTGACTTGAGATATAATAAATATTGGTGACCACATAATTTCATAAAATTATTGTCCAACCATTAATTTTCACCTTTACATTATTCAGGCCTGGCTCTCTATCTGCTGTGCAACCTAGTTGCCAGAAAAAAAGGGATATTGATAAGGAGGAGAGAGCACGGGATTATAGGTTAGTACTAGAATGGATAACCAGGTGGTGTGGTAGATAGAGCACCAGCTCTATCTCATTCCAGAGTCAGGAAGATTCCTCTTCTAGAGTTCATATCTTGCCTCTGTCACTTACTAGCTATATGACTCTGGGCAAGTAACTTCGCCTTATTTGCCTCAGTTTCCTCATCTGTCAAATGAGCTGGACCCGAAAGAAATGACAAACTATTCCAGTATCTTTGCCAAGAAAACCCCAAATGGGGTCATGAAGAATAAGATACAATTGAAAAAAATGTCTGAACTTACCTGGAAGGGAGCTGATTTGATAAAAGAGGAAACTGAGACTCAGAGATCATACAAGTAGTAGGAGATAGTGTCAGGATTTGAACCCTGGAGTCCTGACTACAAAAGGAGGGTTCTTTGGACCATACCTCCTGCTTCCCTAAGTCCAAAAGTGGGTAAGCAGGAAAATAAATTGACTAGAAAATTCAGCATATGAAGACTGGTTAAAGGAAATGAAGATACTTGGGCCTGGCCTCCTGACTCTCAATTTACTGATCTTGATTGTAAAATATCTCTATGTGTGGGGACTATGCATCATAGAGACAATGTAGAACTTGAAAGTTTACAAAGCACTTGTTAACTAGAATGTGAAAGCAAAGTTGGATTTGGAAGCAGAGGACCTGGGTTTGTAGCCAGCTTAAGGGGCAAGAAGGACATAATAGTTATATGACTCATAAATTTGAAGGGATGTCATGGGAAAAAGGATGAGACTTTTCTGTGTAGCTGGGGAAGATATAAATAAGGCTGAAGCTTGGGGGTAACAGAGAGTTGTGTTTCAGTTCAATATAGAGTTAATTTTCTGACAATTATCAATCAGTCAATCAACAAAGCATTTATTAAATATCTACTATGTGCCAGAAAGCATGCATTTTAGTAGGTATATACAAGATACCTACCAGTATCTTTGCCAAGAATACCCCAAAGGGGGTCACTAAGAGTTGGACAGGCCTGAAATGACTGAATGACAAGAAGACTTTTAGATGAAAGCTGCCTGTGGCAGCTAGCCAAGAATAGAGATGGGAGGTCCTGGGTTCAAATCTGGACTCAGACACTTCCTAGCTGTGTGACCCTGGGCAAATCACTTAACTCCCATTGCCTAGCCCTTACCACTACTCTGCCTTAGAACCAATACCAGTATTGATTCTAGGACAGAAGGAAAAGGAGAAAGGGGGAAAGGGAGAAAAGGAGACAGAGAAGAAAAGGGGAGAAAGAAAGAAGGAGAAAGAAAGAAAAAGGGAGAAAAAAAAGGAAGAAAGAAAGGGAAGAAGAAAGAAAGAAGAGAGGGAGGGAGGGAGGAAGGAAGAAAAAAAAGAAAACAAGAAACTCATTACATGAGTTCAAACCTGGCCTAAGATGCTTACTCATTATGCAACTCTGGGCAAGTCACTTCACCTTGTTTGCCTTAGTTTCCTCATATGTAAAATGATGGGAGAAGGAAATGACAAACTATTGCAGTATCTTGGCCAAGGAAACCCCAAAAATGGGGTCACAAAGAATTAGAAACCACTGACCAGCAAGCTTGCGAAGGAAAAGTACTCTTTAAGCAAGGGTTCTTTTTTAAAAATTATTTTAAAGTTTTTATTTTAAAAATATTTTCTCATGTTTCCATGATTCATTTTCTTTCCCTCCCCTCTTCCCTCCCGCTCCTGGAACTGACAAGCAATTCCTTCAGTTGTAAAAATGTTATCACAACAAGGGTTCCTTTTTTTTTTTTTTTTTTTAAATTTTTAAACCCTTGCCTTTGGTCAATCAATACCATGTATTTCTTCCAAGGCAGAAGAGAAGTAAGGGCTAGGCAATGGGGGTTAAGTGACTTGCCCAGAGTCACACAGCTAGGAAGTGGTCTGAGGCCAGATTTGGACACAGAACCTCCCATCTCTAGGCCTGACTAGCCACTGAGCCACTCAGCTACTCCCCTAAGCAAGAGTTCTGAGAAAAGCATTATTCTGAGAAAGGGTCCATCAGTTCCACCTGACTCCCAGAGGGTCCGTATCACACAAAAAGGGTTCTGAACTCTTTCTATAAAGGCCTTGGTCAAATCAGCCCAGTGTGGTTCATGGTCTCAGTAAGGCCACGTGACTGTAAACCTTTTCAGCAGTTTCTCCAGCCTAAGCACAAAGGTCTCCCAGGCCTTTTCTGCCTTCCTGCTGGGAATAAAGCAAGTCACTTCCTGTAAAGGTCTAGCGGCTCTCTGATCCAGTCCTTGGCTCTCTAGCATCGAGGAACATTTGAGTACTTTAGGGGATTGCATTTTCAATGTGTATATGCAGTGCCAAGAGGGGATCTCCTGAGGCCTTCATAATTGCCTACTTTGTCTTAATCAGCAAAAGAGCAACAAAAAGCCTCTCTCACACTTCCATAATAGTGCCTTATTCCTTATTCCTGGGTCATTTGATAAGGTAGTGAGCTCCCCATCATTAAAAATTTCACAGGATCCATGTTGATATTCTGTCACGCTCAATTCTTTGTGACCCTTTTTTGAGTTTTGTTTTTTTTTTTGGCAAAGATGCTGAAGAGAAGGGAAGCTAGGTGAGCACCAGGACTGAAGCTGAGAGGACCAGGTTTCAAATCTGAGAGTCTTTATTCAGACAGGAAATAAGAGTCTTACAAAAAGGGACTGAAATGGCTTACCATTTCCTTCTCCAGCTCATTTTACAGATGAGGAAACTGAGGCAAACAGGGTGCAGTGACTTGCCCAGGGTCACACACCTAGGGGTTTGCCATTTCCTTCTCTAGTTCATTTTACAAGTGAGGAAACTAAGACAAACAAGGTAAAGTGATTTGCTCAGAGCCACCCAGCTAGTAAGTGTCTGAGGCTGGATTTGAACTTGGGTTTATCTGACTCCAGGCCCAGCATGCTCTCCACTGTGGGTGGAGGTAGGAGATAGGAGATGGAATGCTAACCATTTGCTGAAACAGCCCTTCCTTTGATGAGGGAGGCTTTTCTACAATCCCTCAAAGTCCATCAGACCAACTGGGTCCTTCCTAGCTGTGTGACCCTATGAGCTATTTAACCTCTCTGATTTATATAGCACTTGTTATTTGGTAAAAAGGATACAGGGCTAATGCTGGATTTAGAGTCAGAATACCTAGGTTTGAATGCCATCTGTTCTACTTACTCTTTGTGTGAACTTGGACAAGTTAGTTAATTTTCCTGGGCCTCAGTTTCCTAATCTGTAAAATGATGACATTAGACTAGACAACCTCTGAGGTCCCTTCCAATCTTAAATCCATGATCTTATGATCCTAAACACAGCCAAAAAAAAAAATCTGCATTCAAGTCTCAGCTCTGATACAGCATTACTATGTGACTTTGGATAAGTCACTTTCCTTCTTTAGACATCAGTTTCCCTTCTATAAGACAGGGAAACTTGTGCTACTGACTGGACAGGGCTATAGTGTGAAAAGAAGTTAATACACTTTAAGGATCTTTGTGAGAAATTGTGTGGTCTAAGGAGCAGAGGCCCCCGAGTTCAAATCTCACTAATACCACCTTGATGCGGACAAAAAATAAATCTATTCATCTCTCAGTGTTCCAAGGCAATTCTTTGTGATAGTCAGTTTTGAAGGTTGCCGAAGTCTTCATCCACAGAGTATGAACATAGAACAAATCACAGGTCTGGCCTCTGCCAAATGATTATTTTATTAAGAATTTATTTAGGGGCAGCTGGGTAGCTCAGTGGATTGAGAGTCAGGGCTAGAGATGGGAGGTCCTAGGTTCAAATCTGGCCTCAGACACTTCCCAGCTGTGTGACCCTGGGCAAGTCACTTGACCCCCATTGCCCACCCTTACCACTCTTCCACCTATGAGCCAATACACAGAAGTTAAGGGTT
>NC_058133.1:264066728-264117716 GCF_016433145.1 Gracilinanus agilis | reverse complement strand
GAGATGGGAGGTCCTAGGTTCAAATCTGGCCTCAGACACTTCCCAGCTGTGTGACCCTGGGCAAGTCACTTGACCCCCATTGCCCACCCTTACCACTCTTCCACCTATGAGCCAATACACAGAAGTTAAGGGTTTTAAAAAAAGAATTTATTTAGAAATTTAGATTTTTTATTTTAGAAATTTTTTATTTTATTTTAATATGTTTATATTTATTATGTTACATATTCTTATATATTTATATATTATTTTATTTATGTATTACATAATGTATATTATTTTATTAAGAATTTATTTACAAAATTAGAAAAGAATTTATTAAGAAATTGTTATTTATTAAGAAGAGAAGTCAAAGTAATAAGGCAGGCTGGAAAGGAACAGCAGATCACACCTTTTGGGGGTGTCTCTGTCTCTGTCTTTATTTTTTTTTAATCCACTAGTGAATTCAGTGCCTTAGAAGTCTTGTGACTAGAGACTCAAATGTGGGTTTATGAGTTAGTTTGAACTTTGTACCTGTTGGTCAAAGCCACTAACCAGTTTACAATCAGCTTCTCGGGTTCTTTGCTTGATGGTTTCTGATATCATCCTGCAAGGTGGAGGCTTGGATGATCATGTAAAGTACTGTGTCCACAAAGATGATATAATATACACGAGTTATAATGAGCAGGATGGGCACGTTCAGGCTTTTCTCTAAAAGGGGTGGATTTGCATCCACCCACTTTCATTCTAACCCCATCTGACCAAGAGCATGATTTTAAAAAACAGCTGGAAGAAATTGGGATTGGAGTCTATGACCATGGAAAGACACTCTCTGGATGACCTTGGGTCAGTCCCTTTCCCTGGCCTTGGCCCATTCCTCTGTGAAATGGGGAGGTTGAAAGTAGATCAAACGACCTCCAAGCTCTCTCCCAATTGTGATATTCTAGGAATCTATGTCCCAGATGATCATAACTCCTTAATCTTGGGCCCCCTTAGCATATGAGAGGTTTCTATTTTCCTTTGCCTTCCCAATCCTGACATCGAATAAGGAATTGTACAATTCTCCTATAACCTTGTGTTTCTTGATCCAGAATTTGTCTTGTAGTGATAAGACAGGGAAAAATACTGGATGGGGAATCAGGAGATTTGAGTTCTAAGCCTATCTTTGCCAACATGGACCTTGGCTGATTCATTGAAGAGACTGCCAAGGATAGAAATAAGAACAATGGATTTGGAATCAGAAAGCCTGAGGCTTGAGTCCCAAAGATGCCACTAACTAACAGGAGAAAGCTCTTCTTCTCACTGATCTTATGAAATGAGTATATACTAAGAATTGTTGAGTTGTTTTTTTTTAGGGAACAAAAATTCATCTTTCTTATCAATATGTTTTGTGGGATTTTTATATTTTATTTTTCTTGCAAGTAAGAAAAGATTGTCTTTAGGATGGTAGGAAAAGAGAGATGCAAAAGTTGGGTAGGCCAAGTAATCTCGGTTGCTGGGTGCCTTCTAGAATTTCTCACTTTCTTCTTCTCCCTCTACTGTGTCTGTGCCTACTTCCTTATAATTCTTCTTTAGGGCAGTCAAGTGTTTCCTGGCATCAGAGAATTCTCCTTCCTCCATGCCTTCATCCACAGACCAGTGCAAAGAATGTCCACTTTGGATACTGTAAAAGGGAATTCTTTGTTCTCTTTGAGTTTACACTTGTGAAAGGGAATCTCTTATTCTCTTTGCCTAGTTGGAGCTAATACTTTGGTTAACAGTAACTTAAGTAACCCTATACCCCTACTAAGTCCCTCACTAGATTGGGAAGACAGGATTAACTCCCCTTTGTCTACTTTTGATTGAATCAACACAGAACTAGGTGGAGGAGTTTGCAAACCACTTAGTGAATTCACACTCTCAGAAACTCAATCAGCTAGGAATCTGTGAACCTTTTTGATGAGTATTCACTCCTCTCTAGGAAGGTGAGAAGTAGATCTCACAAACACTGCCCTCTGGGCAGTGCTAGATAATTTGGAAGTTGTGATTGGCCCCTGTGAAAAGGGAAAGAGACAAGAACCCACTATAAAAGGCCCTGAATTTCTGGGGCTAGAGAAGGAAGTCCACTTCAAGAAGAAGGTTGATTCAAGGAAGAAAGTCGCCCCAAGAATCATCTTCAGCTTGAGTCATTGTCTTGACCTGCCTCTTAGAGGGAACTTGGATGAGTGGATAGCTGGCTTTCCCTTCCTGTCTTTTGGAGAGAGTTTAATTCCTGTTGAAGGTGAACAAGTCCTGGCTAAGTTGAGCACCAGAGCAATATTTAGTTAGATAGGCTAATGTCTTTTCTACCCTTTTGTATTTCTCTGCTTTCACTCTTTCTACCTCTTTTGTAAATAAAAGCTAGTAAAGTCATTTTGACTTTGATCAATAATACTTTGAATCGATAACCACCACTATTATTTATAATCTTCATATATTTTAGCCAAACCACTAAATTTTAATCCTTATAATACCTAAGGTCAAACTGGTACTGAAGACCTATGCTTCATCAATGGTGGTTGTATTATTCAGCATGCATACTCCCCGCTGTACTGTAACTGTGTCTCTACCAGGTACCACATATGGGTACAGGGAGCTGGTGGGGGACTGGTCATTGATATCAACCTTGAAGCCAGTAGGACACCAATCTTCGAACTGAATGGTTCTCTTGGTCTTGGTTGTAGCAATGGTGGCATTAAGATCCTTAGGTACCAGGGCACCTCAGAACGGTATGCAGTGAATCAGATACTTGCCATGACGGAGCTTAGGTAATATTCCAGAGATTAGGTAATAAAACATACCACTCCCATCATGGTAGTGTGGAGGGCCAACAGGCAGAATATTGTAAACATCTGATGAGGTCACTGGGTCGGATGTTTCTGCTTCATTGTTTTACTTTGTCACAAAGGAAGGCTCAGTGGGAGGTGGGAGTTGAATTGATTTTTGTAAATAAAAAAGTCATCAATAAAATGGATACTGAAAGAAAAGAGAGGCAAAAACCTTCTTCTCAGTTTTGGGAAGCAGATGGGATATGCAAGGCAGTTTCAGTGAAGGATAACATTTATCCAGATAGCTCAATGGGATTCTGTTGCCATCCATCATCAAAGGAGTTAGCAGTACAGAGGACAGATAACTAGCTCAGGATTCAGAGATCTTGGGTTCAAATCCCCCTTTCTAATTTTATTTGTCTTTAAGGCAAGTCCTTTAACCTTACTGAGCCTTGATTTCCTCATCTGTGAAATGAGGAAGCTGGATTCAATGACCCTTAAGGTCCCTTTCATCTCTAGATCCAAGATCCTTTGAATTCATTTGAGTTTCAAAGTAATCCCTGTGAGAGAGGCAGTGAGAATATTTGGCTAGTTTTATAGATGAGGAAACTAAGGCTGAAAGGGTTGTTTAAGACCATGGGGCAGCTAGGTGGCACAGTGGATAAAGCACCAGACAAGTTGGGAGGTCCTGGGTTCAAATCTGACCTTGGTCACTTCCTAGCTGTGCGACCATGGGCAAGTCATTTAATCCTGTTTGCTAGTCCTTGCCCTTCTATCTTAAAGTTATTACTAAGACAGAAAGCAAGAGTTTTCATATATATACACATGCAAGTGTATGTATATATGTATCTCTACATAATACATATGTATACATACATATATATACATATAAGATCACATAGTAACTCAGGCATATACCCAAAATACTGAAATGGTGGTATGGTCCATCTCATAGAACCAGGAATGGACATCTATTCTTCTCTCAGTCACTAACTAAACCTTGGGCACATCATATAACCTGTCTGTGCTTCCGTTTCTTCTTTTATAAAATGAGGATCATAATATTAACATGTATTCTTCCTACCTTATAGGATTGAGGTGAGGATTCAATCAGTTGACTAAGTTTAGGGTACTCGACCAGCTTAATAAGTTTTTATTTACAATGTCATCTCCTTCCTTTTCCTGTGTGCCCTTATGCCCATGGCTCTGTTTTTCTAAAAGTGTTTGTTTTTGTTGTAGCTGAAACAAGAATGGAGAAACAGAGGCCGTCCTGGAAGGCAGAGCTCTTGCTAAGAAGAAAAGGCCATTCCCTAGACAAATTTCAGTTCTCCAAGATGTCAGGAACTCAGGACCCTCAGGACTCAATGTCTGCCAGCCCAGAGCTTCGGCGGACATTAAGTGATTGGGTTCGACCCTTGGACAGGCAAGCAGTGTTGTCAAATAGTGGAGCTTCTGTGGCCTCGAAGCCAGAGAAAACTAAACAGGTCTCCAGGGAGTCTGGTGGCCAAAGAAGCAACCACCACAAGAACAAGACCCACAAGAAGGGCCAGCATGGGTTGCTAAAGAACCTAGCAAACTTCCTCACCAAGACAGGATCTGAGGAACAGAGGGAAAAGGGAGAGAAAAAGTCAAAGGAGAACTGCAATTCCCCTCAAGACACAAGACATCTAGAGGCATGTGTAGACTCGCCAGAGTCAACCTTTAGGAAGAAAGACAAGGAAAGAAAAGATAAAAAGTCAAAGGAGAAATGTAACTCCCTTCAAGACACAAGACATCTAGAGGCATGTGTAGACCCACCAGAGACAACCTTTACGAAGAAAGACAAGGAAAGAAAAGACAAAAAGTCAAAGGAGAAATGTAACTCCCTTCAAGACACAAGGCACCTAGAGGCATGTGTAGACCCACCAGAGACAACCTTTACGAAGAAAGACAAGGAAAGAAAAGACAAAAAGTCAAAGGAGAAATGTAACTCCCTTCAAGACACAAGGCACCTAGAGGCATGTGTAGACCCACCAGAGACAACCTTTACGAAGAAAGACAAGGAAAGAAAAGACAAAAAGTCAAAGGAGAAATGTAACTCCCTTCAAGACACAAGGCACCTAGAGGCATGTGTAGACCCACCAGAGACAACCTTTACGAAGAAAGACAAGGAAAGAAAAGACAAAAAGTCAAAGGAGAAATGTAACTCCCTTCAAGACACAAGGCACCTAGAGGCATGTGTAGACCCACCAGAGACAACCTTTACGAAGAAAGACAAGGAAAGAAAAGACAAAAAGTCAAAGGAGAAATGTAACTCCCTTCAAGACACAAGGCACCTAGAGGCATGTGTAGATCCACCAGAGACAACCTTTAGGAAGAAAGACAAGGAAAGAAAAGACAAAAAGTCAAAGGAGAAAGATGTCTTCCCTCATGGCTCAGAACCCCTAGAGGCATGTGTAGACCCACAAGAGACAACCTTTAGGAAGAAAGACAAGAAGTCTGCTTTCAAGAGGGCCTTTTCTTTTAAGAGACATGGCAATGAAGAGGCCAAGAAATCTACAGGCTTGGATGCTGGAAACCCTGAGACAAAAAGGCCTACAAAGCCTACCTTTCTCCCTTTGTGCATCAGCCACAGACCAGCAAGTCTGACCGCCTCTGGTAAGTGGATCTATTTATATTATGTTCCAACTCTGTAGACGCCTCCTCCTCCTCCCTCCTCCAAGTGACCAGCCTTAGGATAGGATTGGCAATTTTTGAAGAGTGGCAGGTCCCCTCTGTACTTATTTCTTCAACTGTTCCTTTATGGGTAGGGAGAACATCCTTGCTGTCTCTAGTTCATTCTCCACACTGTCTCTCCTCCCCCACCCCCGCCAAAGTCACTGCTAGAATCAGACAAAGTTTATTGGCAGAATTGCTGTAAAGGCATCCCACCCTTCCCCCGGAACCAAGAAAGGGTAGTGGTGATAAGAGGACAAAAGCTCATATTTCTAAGGTTTTCTTTAGAATATCTCTTTTAGAAAGGTAATACAAATATTATCATCACCTTTTACAGATGGAGAAACTGAGGCTCAGGTGAAGATCACATGGCATGTTAGTAGCAGAGCTGGGACTAGAACTAGGGTTTCCTAACTCTTTGTGCAGTTCTCTTTACAGCCCAAGTGGTTTGTTTCTAGCTCTAGCTACCTCTTATTTTTGCTTCTTGGGATTGCTCTATAACATACCCACCCACTGACCTAGAAACACCCATTGGGAACCTTTTACCTCTAACTTTTTTTCTCATGGCATGGAGGATCAGATAACCCCAGGAATGGAAAATATTAGTAATTAATAAGAAAGTGCTCTTCCTTCCAGGGGAGCTAGCCTTTTAAAAGGATGAGAAATGATTAACTCAAAGGAATGATTTTCTAAAGGTAAAATTCCAGACACCTCAAGGGAAGAGAGTGGACAGAGTACTATACTGGGCTTGGGGTCAAGAAGACTGATCTTCCTGGGTTTCAACCCAATTTGAGACACTTACTAGCTGTGTGACCCTGGGCAAGTCATTTAACCCTATTTACCTCAGTTTCCTTATCTGTAAAATGAGTTGGAGAAGGAAATGGCAAATCATTCTTAGATCTTTGCCAAGAAAACACTAAGTGAGGTAACAAAGAGTCAGACATGATTGAAATGACTGAAGTTCCCAGTGCCCATGGAAGCATGAGTCAGGGAGCCTCAGAGGGCTGGATTAGGAGTCCTGGTACATAATAACTGAAAGAGATTATGGAGATCCAACCTTCTCATTCTATAGATGAAGACACTAAGGTCCAAAGAATTTAGCCAATCAACAAACATTTGTGAAACATTATGTTCGTGGGACCATGCTAAGTACTGTGAATGCCAAAGAAGGCAAAAATAATCCCTCACTTCGAGGAGTATACATTCTAATGGGGGAAGGCATGTAAATAACTAGGTCCATATAAGAAATATGCAAAGACGGTGCTGCCAGGTGGCTCAGTGGATAGAATACTAGACTTGGAGTCGGGAGGATCTACTTTCAAATTTGGCCTCAGGTACTTCCTAGCTGCGTGACCCTGGACAAGTCACTTAACCCTGTTTGCCTAGCTTTTACCCTTCTGACTTAAGAGTTCATACTAGGAGAGAAAGTCAGAGTTAAAAAAACAACAACAACAACAACAAAAAAACTATGCAAAGTAGATGGAAGATAATCTAAGAGAAGGCACTGGTGTCCTGGGAGGTGTCCTTCAGAAGGGGAGACTTGAAATGAACAACTTGCCCAAAGTCACACAACTGGTAAAATAGCAGAGCAGAGATTTGAGCCCTTTCCATTATACCCCAGATCAGGAAACTTGAGTTTTGTCACTTAGCAACTGTGTACCTTTGGACAAATCACCTAGACCAGTGATGGGCGAACTATTTAAAGAGGGACCAAAGGAAAGGAGATGATCATCTGTCAGTCTGTTTCTAAGGCAGCTCTTTTCGAAGTTTCATTGTATTGTATCTTACTAATTCTATTTGTCAGATTAGGAATAATGTACCCCAGCGGGATAGAACATTTTAGGGAGCCGTATCTGGCCTGCGGGTCGTAGTTTGCCCATCACTGGTCTAGACTCTTTGAGTCCCAATTTGAGCCCATTTGTCAAATGGGAGTAACAAATCAAGCCTTGAACCTACTTTAAAGGGTAGGCGTGGGGATCAAACAAGATGATGGATCTCCGAGCACTTTATAAACCTTAAAGTGGGTCAGAAATGAAGGCTGCCATGGTGACAATGATATTGTTTCTCCTTTTCACATGTATGCTCCTTAGGAATGGGGATTGCTTTGGTTTGTTTTTGCATCCCTATTGTTTAACACAGTGCCTGGCATATAATAAGAACTGAATAAATACCTGCCGGCTGATTGACTTTTTTTTGTTTGTTTTTTAATTTAAACTCTTACCTTCTGTCTTAGAATCAATACTGTATATTAATTTAAATAATTAAATCCAAGGCAGAAGAATGGTAAGGGCTAGGCAGTGGACTTTTAAGTGACTTGCCCAGGGTCACCCAGCTAGGAAGTGTCTGGGGTCAAATCTGAACCCAGGACCTCCTGTCTCTAGGCTTGGCTCTCAGTCCACTGAGCCACCCAGCTGCCCCTTGACTTGTTGACTGATAGACCATTTCTCCTCCCATATGAATGTCTTCTTGTGACTTGTTGGTCAGGACCCAGGGTCAGACAGAAATTCTGTCATTCTGTCACTTTGCTCTCAGTTATAGGTTCCCCGGCCATTTTAAACATATTTGTTTCTTTCTGTTTCCAGAGTCAGATGAAGATGAAATACATGAGGACACGTCCACACAAGCCAGGAATCTTGGTTTTACTGGACTTTCCAAGCAAGCTGGGCTGCCCCCGCCAGAGGAAAAGCCACCTCCTGACAGAAGCTCCAAAGCTAGTGAGCATCCATTACTTTAATGAAGGTCTTGGGTAGACTTTTGCTCTGAGACCCTGGGCTGGGGAGGCAGCCTGATTTCACAGATTCTTGGTCTCACAGAATGCTAGAGCTGGCCATTAGGCCAATCCCCCTGGGCAGGATCTAACATTGGGAGCAAAATGAGGATTGTAGAAGTATAACATGGTTGTTGGCCTTTCTACTCAAAGAGGACCACAATGACATCACTGTGTCAGGGCAACGTACAATGTGTCCAACTGTGGCCCTTCAGACCATTAAAGCTCAGAAGGTTCTACCACAGGTCAGACACGAATAGCCTGGGCAAATATTTGGGGTAGAGATGTCTCTAAATTTGTGCACCTCGCATTTCTTTTGAGCTACCCTAATTCTGCTTTGCTCAGAGGGCACACCATGGAGGATGGGCTTGTGCCAATGTCTTCCATGTCTCACAACTGATACTAAAATTCTTCAGAGAGTGTCCTTGTAGGGCTTCTTCTGGCTTCTCAGAGTTATAAGAGATCATGGAGCACTGGCCCATCTTTATCTTTATCTTTAAAACAAGAGAGTTGCTCTCCATGGTCTTTGGACATACACACACACACACACACACACACACACACACACACACACACACAGAGCAACTCTCTCATTTCATTTTATTTTATTATTAAAAAAACAAACCTTACTTACCTTCTGTTTTAGAATCAATACTGTGTATTGGTTCCAAGACAGAAGAGTGGTAAGGGCTAGGCAATGGGGGTTAAATGACTGGCTCAGGGACACACAACTGGGAAGCATCTGAGGCCACATTTGAACCTAGGGCTTCCCTTCTCTGAGGTTTAACTCTCAATCTACTGAGCTACCTAGCTGTCTCCAACTCTCTCATTTTAAAGATGAAGAGGGTATGGTCCAGTGAAAAGGACAATGGCTGGAGTCAGAAGACCTGGGTTCAAATCTTGCCTCTGATAAATACAACTTTGGTAATCTCAGGCAAGTCATTTAATCTCTTTCCTCACCTGTAAAATGAGGAGGCTGGACTCCACAGCCTCTAAGGTCCCTCCAAGCTCTAGCTCTGGGGTCCTATGAAACTGAAGCCCAGAGATGGGAAGCAATTTGCCCAAGGCAGTACAATTGGTTTGTCGGTGGCAAAACTGGCACCCCAAACCAGTGCTGACTCCCAATCCAGGGTCCTTTTCTCACTAATAGGATGTTCTCTTTCTTTTTCCTCTTGAGGCTCTGGAATCGGAAGATTTTCATTTGTTTCAGAAAATGACTTGGGGGAAATCAGTTCATATTCACTTGGTCAATGAACAGGATTGCCAGGCTGCCTAATCAATATAGTTATAGTCCTCCTCCTTCCCTGTTCCCTGCTCCCCTTCACCAATGTCTTACCTGTTAGAAAGGACTGAGTTTCCTCCTGAGATGGATAAATTATGTAGTAAACCAAGAGAAAAAGGGTCTTGAGTGCCAGATTCCATTTCAAGAAAACAAATTTGGGCAGCTCAGTGGAGAGAGAGCCAGGCTTAGAGATGGGAGGTCCTGGGTTCAAATCTGACCTCAAACACTTCCTAGCTGTGTGACCCTGGGCAAGTCACTTAACACCCCCCCCATTGACTTTTACCTCTCTTCTACCTTGGAACCAATACATAGTATTGATTCTAAGATGAAAGATATGGTTTTAAAAAAAAAGAAAGAAAACAATATTTTCACTTGAGAAACATTTCTGAATGATAAAAAAGTAACCCATCTCTCTTATTTTCCTTTAGTTGACATTATTATCCAGAGGATAGTTGCTGTTCTCAGAGAGGAAGGAGACAGGTGGGATGAAAAGGTAAGAGGCAAGCCCTTTGGATGCCCAGACTCAGTCTCTCCAGTTGGTTTCATCTCACTAAAAACTCTGCCTAGACAAAGGTTATCAGGACCCACTTTCCTGCAATGTGCTTACAGGATCATAGATTTAGAGCTGGAAGGAATCTCAGAGGTCATCGAGTCTTATCTCTGCATCCAATACCTGAACTAACCGAAGCAAACAAAGCTTAAGTGACTTGTCCATGGTCGTACAGCTAGGAAGGATGGAGGCAAGGTTCAAACTCAAGTCTTCCTGACTCCAAGCCCAGCACTCTGTCCACTGCACCAGGATGCCACGGATATCTCCCAGACCTTTAGAGTTCTCTCCCATCTCAGGGCTCGGTCTTGCATATATGTTACCAGTCAGCATACACAAAAACCTTACAGTGTTACATATGTGGGTGCTATTATTATTATAATTATATATAATTAGTGGTAACATGCCACTTGGTTATTCTTTTATCATTCCTTACAGAAGGTTGTCCAGTGGTAGGCAGAGAACTGGGAAATCAGAGACCTGGTTTTAATCTTGGCTTTCATCATATAACCATCATCGTGTCCTCTGTCTGGGTCCAAATTTCATCTTCTGTAAAATGAAGGGGTTAATCTCTAAGGTTCTTTCTAGCTCTAACAATCCTCTATCTCCTTTTAAGGATCAGGCAGTTAGATGGTGCAGTGGGTAGAGTCAGATCTGGAATCAGGAAGGCTTGAGTTCAAATCTGACATATGACATTTACTAGCTGTGTGATCCTGGACAAGTCGCTTAACCCTGTTTGCCTCAGTTTCCTCATCTGTAAAATGAGCTAGAATGGAAAACTACTCCAGTATCTTTGCCAAGAAAACCTCAAATGGGGTCACAGAGTCTGACAACTGAAGAATAACTAAAGAGCAAAGTATCTCCCCAGTTCTATATGTAAATTCCTTCAAGGCTAGCAATTAGTTTTTTCCCTTTTCTGGATTCCCCCCTAGACCTAATCAGAGCCTGCACAATCATTTGTGTGCCTCTGGGGGGGGGGGTTTACAATCACACCCTCTTTGTATTAGTCAACAATAATAGTCTGAACCCTTACTGTAGTGAATACAACTTGACTCAACAAAGATAGTATATGCCTTGGAAATTGGGATTTTTTGGCATTAAAATGGAGCCATATAAAATATCAAATGTAAATAGAGGGGCAGCTAGGGGCCTCAGTGGGTAGAGCAACAGGCCTAGAATCTGGAAAACCTAGGTTCAAATCTGGCCTCAGTCACTTCCTAGCTGTGTGACCCTGGGCAAGTCACTTAATGCCCACTGTCAACCCCTCATCATTCTTCTGCCTTGGAACCAATACAGAATACTGATTCTAAGACAGAAAGTAAAGACTTAAAAAAAATTCACTGACTCATAGTTAAGAACCCTCCATCTATTGGGGGTGGGGAGATTTGGGTGAGAGGGAAAGAACATGAAACATGTAACTATGGGAAAATATTAAAAATAAAAAATTTAAATTAAAAAATAAAATAAACTCTTAAAAAAAAGGACCCCCCCCATCTACTCCAATTCCCTCATCAGTACATAAGCAAAAATTTATTAAGCAGCCAGATAATTTTTATAGAGGAGGAAAATGAGGCCCGTGGAGAAAAAAAGTGATTTTCCCAAGGTAGCTGGTAGCAGAGTTGGGTAGGGTTTGAATCCCATGCTTGCTTCCCAAATCCAGGCTGCCTCCCACAATCTTGCCCTTTGTTTCTGCATTCCAGATCAAAGAAGACCCAAGTTTTAGGGTGGTCTTGGAGAACCTCTCCTTTACCTCCTTCCAAACCTTGACAGATGCCCTCGTCAATCAGGGAGAGAACCAGAAGAAGCCAGATAGGAGTCGACAAGAGAGACGCTACCAGTTTGCCATTTATTTGACTAACAAATTTGCAGGCAATGCTAACCACGCTGTCCTCCGCTTCATGGGCTGCAGAGACCACGCTGTCCCGCACACATTTGGCCATATACCTTATAACAATGAGCAGGCAAGTGGGGGCAGGGACTGGACGCCACACAATGTCCAAGAGCTTTTGGGTGTCATCAGTAGAAGCCACTCAGTGCTTTTAAAGGGAGATCTGCCTCCAAAGTGGGTTCTTCCAGTTTCTGCTCTGTGCTCGTTCAAATTCTACCCAACCCTCATAGCACAGCTCAGTTCTGAGCTCTTCCATGACCCTTTCCCTCATCACTCTAACTGCTGGAAATTTCTCCCTCCTCTAATTTTTCTCTCAATTTTTCTCATAGCATATAATACCATCGGAGAATGATGGACAAAGCATTCAAATTAGAATTGGAAGAGTTAGGCAAATCACTTAACTGAGCCTCAGTTTCCACACCTGTAAGATTAGAAATGATCCTTTCTCTGTCTACCTCACAGAAAAAATTAAATGGGATAATGGGCATGAATTTAGTTTGTATAGTATGAATGAATGAATATTTCAGTTATGTGTCTATAGGCTGTAAAAGCCTGTAATTCAAGTGCAACATCCTATGTTAGGCCTTGGAGGGGGGATATAGAAATAATATATATATAATATATTTATCTATATATAAAGTATCTTAATATAAATTTCTATAAATATATAAATATACATAATATTATATATATGAAACGTAATATATAAATTTATATAAATATATAATAATGAATTAAGGAACAGGGCCTTGGAGGGGGGATATAGAAATAATATATAATATATTTATCTATATATAAAGTATCTTAATATAAATTTCTATAAATATATAAATATACATAATATTATATATATGAAACGTAATATATAAATTTATATAAATATATAATAATGAATTAAGGAACAGGGCCTTGGAGGGGGGATATAGAAATAATATATAATATATTTATCTATATATAAAGTATCTTAATATAAATTTCTATAAATATATAAATATACATAATATTATATATATGAAACGTAATATATAAATTTATATAAATATATAATAATGAATTAAGGAACAGGGCCTTGNTATAAATTTCTATAATATTATACATAATATTATATATATAAATATGACACATAATATATAAATTTATATAAATATATAATAATGAATTAAGGAACAGGGCCTGACCTCAACAGCTAGTTGGCACAGTGGCTAGAGCACTGGGATTGGAATCAAAGATTCATCTTCATGAGTTCAAATCTGAGTTCAGAAACATACTAGCTGTGTGACCCTGGGCAAGTCACTCAAGCCCTTTTTGCCTCAGTTCATCTGTAAAATGAGGACTAAAGAAGGAAATGGCAAACCACTCTAGTACATATCTTTGCCGAGAAAACCCATGAACAACAACAAACATTCTGATCTCCATTCAGCAGATTGGCAAACTGAGTTTCGGAGAGATTACATATTTGCCCTAGCTCACAGAGCTTTCAGGTTCCGGCTCTTTCTGTTATCCTCTTACTCTACGTGTTGTGTAGATTTGGTTTTACAGGGTGTCCGTGTGTTCTCAAACATGTCCCTTTCCTCTTAGAGAATTAGGAAAGGAGCATTCCAACCATTTTGCCTTGGTAGCCTGTAAGAATGAGTCCAAGCTTTCTCTATAGCAAAAATGAAAAATATGGAAATAGGTATCAAGTGATAACATTTGTACAATTCAGTGGAATTGTTTGTTGGCTCTGGGAGGAGGGAGGGAAGAGGGGAGGGAAAGAAAATGAATCATGTAAATATAGAAAAAAAATTTTTTAAATAAATAAATAAATTTTTAAAAGAAAAAAAAGAGATGATTCCAGCTGGTAAAAAATAATGACTAAAAGAAAGCCTGTCTCACTGGCCTGGGTTCCATCTTCTTTTTTTAAACAATTATATTTTTATTTTTATTTTGAATATTTTCCCAGAGTTACATGTTTCATGTTCTTTCCCTCTCCCCAAACCCCCCAATCTCCCTTAGCTGACAATTCCACCTGGGTTTCATCTTCTAACCTTGGTAATCATATGTTTATTCTGTCAGTACCTGGGATATGCCTAGCTTTCATTCATTCATTCATTCATTTATTCATAAGAGTTCTCCAGTCTGGCTTCATCTGCTTCTCTACCTAACCATGGGCCTCTGACCTACTACTTTAATGTATCATTAGGCTCTACTAAGTGGGATCAGCCAGACCCCAAAGCGTCTTCAAAGGTAAGGAAGGTCTGTATCTAAAAATGGTGTCCATTTTCTCTTTACAGTATGGGGCAAGTTCACCCTTCCACAGTCCAGACTGAAGCTCAAGCCTCTCTGTTTCTTCAAGTTGCCAGGCAGTTGGAGCCATTAGGAGATGGAAAAATGCTTTCTTGGACCCACAAAGTAATGCTTCATGAACCTGCTTGAAACCAAGAGGATAAAATCATTGAGTGCTCCAATGCCTTTTAGATCATCTAAATGACTGATTGGTCACTTCTTATTGAAACGGAGGATGCACCGGCTGGGCATCAAGCCAGTTCTCTGGGAGAGTTTCCTGTTGCAAAGATAGGGTGACTCAGTTTGATGAACCCTCCAATTCATTTCAGCAGATACTTCGTGTGTGTGCCCTCTGCACGCCAAGCGGAGCCCTGATGGAGGTTACAAAGAGAAGGATAGGCATATAGAGAGCCATTGGTGGCATAGTGACTCTGTAGCTCTGGAATCAGAGGACCCAGGGTCTTTTAGTATGTTGTGTGACCCTGGGGTAGTCATTTCCCTTCTCTGAGGGTCTGTTTCTTCATCTGTCAAATGGGGAGGATACTTGCACTTTCTGCTTCACAGGGAAGTTGTGAAGAAAGCACCTTGTGAACATTAATGAGCTATAGAAATATAAATTATTATTATTATTATCCTTAAGGAGCTCGGGGTTTAGTTGGAAAGATAAAACATTCACCTAATTCACTACAATACATATGTGTGATATGATAGGTGCCATGATGGAGTTGCAAAGGTCTATGGAATCTGGTGTTGTGGAGAAGGGTACAAATGTGTAAGGGAAGGATGGAGGGAGGGAGAGAGGGAGATGAAGAGAGAGAGAGAGACACAGAGACACAGAGACAGAGAGACACAGAGAGAGAAGCAGAGAGAAAGAAATAAAGAGGCAGAAAGAAAGAGGGAGAAAAAGAGGAAGAAAGAGAGATTGAGAGAAAGAGTGAGAGAGAAAAAGAGAGGGGGAGAGAAAGAGGGAGAGATTGAGTCAGAGGCACCTCTGACACTAGATTTGTGACTATGAACAAAGGAGGCTTACTCAGTATCCTCATCCACAAAATGATGGTAGTGAGGAGGAGGAGTTGGACTACATGACCTCTTAAAGTCATTTCCTGGTAAGGAAATCAGGGAAAGCTTCATGGAGGAGAGGTCATTGAGGCAAGCCTTGGAGAATGAGTATATTTCAAAAAATGGTGATAGGGAAATGGGATAGGCATTCTAGGCCTAGGAAAGAGTATACACAATATGCAGAGGGCAGAAAGCACAGGATGTGCAGGGAGCAAACAGTAAGTAGTACAGTTTGTCTGGGATGTGGACCACATGAAAAGGAATAATGTGAGATAAGGCTGGAATAGTTGGAGCTACCCATTCATTCATTCAGAAAAGCAGTTACCAAGCACCTACTATGTGTCTGGTCTTGGCTAGGTACTGGGGATATAGAGGCAAAAATGAAATAATTCCCGACTTTGAAAGGTTTATATTTTATTTGTGGAAAACAACACATAAACATATAGATATATAAATACGAAACAAAGTCAGTTAGTTGACAAACATTTTTTTTATTATGTGCTTACTGTGTGCTAGGCACTGTGCTATTTGCTAGGGGATATAAATAAAGAGAAAAAAAATCCAGTCCTTGTGTTCAAGGAATGTGCATTCTAATGTGGGAGACAATGTGTATGTACAAGCTATATCGATTATTGTCCTTCGTTCTTGAACTGGGGTGATGTCTTTTAACTCGTGCATAAATTGGATTTCAGCGAGGCAGAGCTATGCAGAGTGGTCAGCCATGCTCTCTCAGTCATCCAAGTCCAGTGGCAAGACAAAAGTCATGGTGACTGGCGATGACCCAGGATGCAATGGATGGTTGACCTTGGGGTCTTCCCTGTCTGACCATGCTCAAGGCACTCTACAGTGCCTGCTTCAACTGCCTTCATGGCCTTTGGAACAAAATGTTCCCATTTACCTCCTTAGCTGGGGAAAGTCTTCACATGCTTAGGGTAGACAACTCCCTAACTCACTGATAGGTTTGAAGCCTGTAGTTTACCCTTTACCTGGTCTAGCCTGTCTGCTAAGACAGTTTACCAGGATACAGCCATTATGCATGCTTCAGCTTCTTGGAGCCTCAGGGGAGAGCTGGGTGCTAGATGGATGCCAAAGGAGGATGAGCAGCCCTTGAAAAGGGCTTGACAAATCCTTACACAAAGTATATATATATGGAGAGAGAGAGAGAGAGAGAGAGAGAGAGAGAGAGAGAGAGAGAGAGAGAGAGAAAGAGAGAGAGACAGAGACAGAGACAGAGACAGAGAGACAGAGACAGAGACAGAGAGAGAGAAGATGGAAAATGGGTATAAACACTGATTGTATTCTCAAGAAGTTTAGTTGAGAAATGGAAAAGAAATCTCAGATGATAACTCAGGGATGACAGGATCAAGCAAAGGTGAAGATGAAGAAGACATGAGTATGTTTGCAGGCAGCAGAGAAAGGGCCTTAAATGCCAAACAGAGGAGATTATTTTTCATCCTAGAGGCCACAGGGAACCACTGGAGCTTGTTTAGTGGATGAGTGAAATGGTCAGACCTGAGCTTTACTAATATGAATTTGACAGGAAAATGAACCAGAGAGAGAAGAACCTGGAGTCAGGGAGGCCAATTACGAACCTGTCAAAATAGTCTAGGCCAGAGGTCGTGATGGTCTAAGTGAGGTTGGTGGTTGTGTGAGCACCTGATGATAGTGTGAGTAGCCTTGAATGCCACTCTAATCCATTCTACAAGAATAATCTTGAATCAAGAAGATCCGAGTTCAAATCCTGCTTCAGACACTAGGTATGTGACCTGGGCAAGTCTTAACATCTGTTTGTCTTGGTTACCTAATCTATAAAATGGGGGCAATAATAGCATCCATCTCATAGGTTTCTGGTAAGGATCCTATGAGATAGAGATGCAAAGCATTTTGCAAATCTTAAAAGGCAGCTAGGTTTGAAGACCAGAATTCAAGTCTAGTCTCAGTCCCTTAATAGTTGTGTGACCTTGGGTAAAGTCACTTAATTTCAGTTTCCTCAACTGCAAAATGAGAATAATAATAAAAACAACTTCACGGGGTTGTTGTAAGGAATAAAAGAGAAAATAATTGGGAAACTTTTAGCCCAGTGCCTGGTACACAGTAAGTGCATAATAAATACTTATTTCCTGCCTCTACTTGGCAGATCATCAACTATTTTGCAACTTATAATCTTAGAGAGTTGCCTGGAGAGCTAGGAGAGAGTCAGTGACAGGGTAACAAGCCAAAGGCCTCGAACCCAGGTTGTCCTGATTCAGAGGTCAGCTGTCTCTTTATTATACCACTTCACTGTTATTTCCATGTCATAGTATGAAGGGAAAGAGCAGGTGAGTAGGAGATATGGGTTCAAATCTTACATCTTCCATAAATTTGATGTGAGGAGAGGAAGAAAAAACAAAGTTTTTTTTCCCTCAGAAACTCACCTACCAATAACTTTTGTGTGTGACACGGGCAAGTCCCCACATCTCTCTTGTCCCCCAGGGTTCTACTATAAAATAGGAATCCTGGAATCATAGGATTTCAAGTTGGAAGGGACTTTGAGATCATCGATAACAAATTTCCTACCCATTTCATCTCTGGGGGACATTGTGAGAATCCCCTGAGGGATGAGTGGTTGGGAGATAGCTGTGTTCGGTGCATATCTGACTGGATAGCACAAGGAATGTGGAGGGGGAAAAGGAGAAATAAATGCCATTTCGGGAACTCAGAGGATTTCTGAGGTCCACTGAACCCGAGCATCTCCATCACAGGAATAGAATGGGTGACCCCAAATTGGCCAAGAGTTTCAGTGTATGAGTTTCTGATGTTGACTGTAGAACCTTAAAGCTGGGGAGTGGGGGTGGGCAGGGCAGGGGGAGGGTGTTGTTGGGAGAGATTAGAGAATGAAGCAGAACCAAGGGCAGTTGCCCCAGGACACCAGGGTGGGCGAGACTCCAAAGCTTCACGGTGCATTATGAATTATATCATAAATAATGACGCTGCATTTTGTGGGGAGGGAGAATTGGGGTGGGAAGGGGGGTGAATTGGAACTTGCCTTGCCCCAGAGTTCCACTTGTTCTTATTCTTCTCTGGACAACGTCATTATGTATCATAAACTGAATAAAAACAGTCTACTCATGCAAAGGTCTGGGTTGGCTTGTTTCTTGGACGGGGAGGAGGGGCAGGATAGAGGACACAGGAGAATCATCTCCAATAGTTGTGAGGATGGGCTCATTTCTTGACCTCTGCTGATGAACTGGATAGGTGGAAGGGTATAGATACCTCTTTGGTTTTTCTCCTACCCACCCATTCATTTCAGGGGTCCAGGACCCTCTGGTTATAACCCTTCCCTTCCCTTCCATTTCCTTTTCTCCTCTCCTCTCCTCTCCCCTCCCCTCCCCTCCCCTCCCCAGAATGGAGTCTGGATTGGTCCCCTCCCCAGAATGGAGGCCCTCCAAGAGTAATTCATCAATGGGAGAAAGTGCCTTGGTTGGCAATAAGGACCTCTGAGCATGGAAAGCAGCAAGGACACTGGATGGGGGAAGGTGGGGCAGGGAATTCAGGCTTTGGTCTCATGAGGCAAGAATGGGGCAGAAGCACTGAAAAGGAGGTGATAAGTCACCAAAGATAAATTTTATCAATTTCATAAACTGGTTCAAGAATGGCCCTGATGGAAATGGATGGATATGACAGGTGTCACCCTTTTAGAATTATGAGAAGCTTCATTACTCATGTAGTCCAAGGTTTTGTCTGTTCTGGTGGCTGTTCTCAGTCATCACTTCAATGGTTGCTCATACAAGGGCAGTTAAGAGCCATCCTTCTGTTATTTTAAACTTGGTACACTGGGATGATGGGCTTCTCCCTGCCAATAATTAGCCTCTGTCCAGGCCTGAACCTCTATATAGGCCTGACTCTATAAAGGTCAAGGCAGTAACTACTACAGGGTGTGATACCAGAGCCAGCAGAAGATCTACTTGAACCGACATTTCCCCTACCACCTTGTCTGAGATTTCCACAATTACCATCACCCCTTAACAGAAGTCTGGGATCGTGTCCATTGTAACTGGTGTAATGGAAAGAATGCCAGATTTTAGGTCAATGGGCCTAAGTTCAAATCAATCTCCACTCTGCAATTGACTGACTACCCATGGGAATTTGGGCAGGCCATATCATCTTTCTGGGTCTCAGTTTCCTCATCAAGTGAGAGGATTATATTATTGCTGTTTTTCAATTGTTTCTGACTTGTCTTGACCCCATTTGGGGTTTTCTTGGCAGAGATACTAAAGCAATTTGCCATTTCCTTCTCCATCCCATTTTATTATAATTGAGGAATCTCAGGAAAACAGGATGAAATGACTCTCTTCAGGGTCCCAGAGCAAAGTAAGTGTCTGAGGCCAGATATGAACTCAGGAATGTATCTTTCTGATTCCAGGTCCAGTGTTCTATCTATTGGTCTCCCTAGCTGCCCCAAGGATTGCATTAAATGGCCTCGAAGATCTCTTCCAGCTCTGACATTCTGTGGCTCCTTGTCAGTTTTGTTGAGATGAGGGAGATGCTGAGTGGAGGATGTTGTTTCATAGAAGATAGGCCTGAGCTGACAGACCTGTACGATAAGTTTACTGGGAAGCCCGGCTGCAATGGAGAAAGAGAATCTGGCCAGGTTGGCCCCAATCAAGGGGAAGAGAGAAGGACCCATAATACACTTTGCCTTCCCCATCTTGCCTCTTACTTCACTCCTAAAAGGGCATTTCTTTACTCACTACCTAATTCTCTCGTGATTTCCAGGAATGGAAATTGTTAACCATTATGACTCAGCTGGTCAGTCTGATTGAAAACAAATCGAGTGCTGAGTAACAAACTCTCATTTCTATAGTACTGTGAGGCAAATAGGGTGCTTCCTTACAAGAGCTCTTTGAGAAAGATGGGGGGGGGAGGGGAACATGCATTTTTAGTCCCATTTTGGATGTGAGGAAAATGAAGTTAAAGGACTTGGCCAGACTCACATAGTTAGTCGGTATCAGGTCTTGAACTCAGATCTTTCTGTACTGAAATTGGCCCTCTTTCCTCTGCACCTTGCTGTTCTCAGGCAAGACTGAAGGCAGAATGAACATGTAATTCTCTCTCTCTCCCCACCTTCCTCTCTCTCTTTTCTTCCCTCCCTCCTTCTCTTCCTCTCTTCTCTCTCCTTCCTCTTCTGCTCTCTCCTCTTTCTGTCTCTCTCTGTATCTCTCCTCTCATCTCTCTTTCTCTCCTTCCTTGCTCTGTCTGTCTGTCTCTGCCTCTCCTCACATCTCTCTCCTCCTTCCTCTCTCTTTTTCTTTCTCCCTCTCTTTCCCTCCCCCCATCTCTTTTTCTCTCTCTCTCTCTCTTTTCTTCCTCTGTCTGTCTGTCTGTCTGTCTGTCTGTGCCTCTCTCTCCTCACATCTTTGTCCCCTTCTCTCTCTTCCTCTCTCTCTTTCTCTCTCTCACTGTCTCTTTTTCTCTTTCCTTGTCTCCATCTGTCTGTCTGTCTCTCCTCTCCCCTCTCCCCCCTCTCTCTTTCTGTCTCTCTCCCAAAGGCATTATCTTTAATATACAAATATCTAATTTGAATTATTATGGAGTACAGTACAAAATGTTGGTCTAGTCCTAATTTCTGCTAGACCGTTTTATAGTTTTTAGTTCTTATCAAATAAGGAATTCTTTCCTAAGTAATTTCTGTTTTCAAGTCTATCAAACATTGGATTATTAAGTCTCATTATTTCTGATTCTCCTTTGTCTAGTCTGTTCTACTTTTCTATTATTTAGCCAACATCAAACAGTTTTTTATTATTATTATTATTATTTTTATTTTAAACCCTTCACTTCTGTGTATTGACTTATAGGTGGAAGAGTGGTAAGGGTAGGCAATGGGGGTCAAGTGACTTGCCCAGGGTCACACAGCTGGGAAGTGTCTGAGGCCGGATTTGAACCTAGGACCTCCCATCTCTAGGCCTGGCTCTCAATCCACTGAGCTACCCAGCTGCCCCCAACATCAAACAGTTTTGATGATTGCTACTTTATTTTATTTTATTTTTAAACCCTTACCTTCTATCTTAGAATCACTACTGTGTATTGGTTCCAAGACAGAAGAGTGGTAAGGGCTAGACAATGGGGGTAAGTGACTTGCCCAGGGTCATACAACTAGGGAGTGTCTGAGGCCAGATTTGAACCTAGGACCTCCCATCTCTAGGCCTGGCTCTCAATCCACTGAGCTGCCCCCTGATTGCTACTTTAGAATACAGGATGTCTCAAAAGTTTAGCACAGTGTGAAGTTTAAATGGCTTTAAAATACACGGAGACTTTTCTATTTTTTTCCAGATTATGTGTTGACACAATTTTTAAGGATCATTTTCTGACAATTTGTGATTCATGTTTTCTCCTTCCTTCTCCCCTTCCTCTTCCCCAAAATGGCAGGTAACATGATATGAGTTATATATGTTGCCTATCACATATATATAATATAATGTATCATAATATTATGTATACTATCATAGGATCCACCTGGTCCAAACCCCACATTTTGTAAATGAGGCAACTGAAGCCCAGAGAGGTCAAATGATTTATCCAAAGTCACATACAGTAAGTAACAATTGTTCAGCCATTTTTTCAGTGGAGTCGGACACTTTGTGACCTTATCTGGGGCTTTCTTAGCAAGGCCACTAAAGTGGTTTGCCATTTCCTTCTCCAGCTCGTTTCAGAAATAAGGAAAAGGACGCAAACAGGGAGAAGTGACTTGCCCTGGATCACACAGTGGGTATAAAATACATAGCATTAAGATTATGAGACATATTTTATAGTTTGAGAACTAGAAGATAAGATTAATTTTGAAAGTATATCATTTTATTGATATAATTCATTTTTATATCAATGTGATTTCCAAATGTGCCCCGAACCCATCCCTTTAATCCAATGATTCTCAAAGAGGGCGCCACCATCCCCGTTGGGTGCTGCAGTGATCCAGGGAAGCAGTGATGGCCACAGGTGCATTTATCTTTCCTACTAATTGCTATTAAAATTTTAAAAAATTAATTTCCAGGTGCGCTAAGTAATATTTTTTTCTGGAAAGGGGCAGTAGGCCAAAAAAGTTTGGGAACCACTGCTTTAATCAATCAATAAGAATTTATTAAGCACCTACTATGTGCCAGTCATTATGTGTAGGGATCATCATTGCATATATTTTTTCCTAATTCTGCTTAATTGTATTCTGCATTGCTTCATAAAGGACTTCCCATTAGACTTGTAATTCATTCTTGTCTTAACCATGGCTAGAACCAGACATGTGTCTGTCGCAATCTACTGGAATTCTAGACTTTGATCCCTTCTTCTCTTCCATTGCCAGAAAGTGAAAATAAATATCTCGTCACTATCTTTTGGGGAATGGAGGAGGAGAGAGGGCAGGAGGGGATCCAAACCTATGATTTCACCAAGTAGGAAATTCTCAGTGTGGAAATTACCCTCCACCGACAATGGGAAATCCCCCTACTCCCAATTCGAATACACAACTTATCTTAAGTTCACCCATAAAAAGTCGCTCAAATTGTTATCGAGGCACTTGGGCGGACCAGCTAGAATGCCAGGCCTGAAAAAATCTAGTCTCCATAATTTATTAGCTGAACCTCTTAACCTCTGTCTATCTCAGTTTCCTCAACTGCAAAATGGAGATAATAATAGCAGTTCCCTTCTGTAAAAGATGGGGCACCAGGGTTGTTAAAATATAACCTAATGGTTGTGGGTACACACACACTGGGTTGAGGAGAGACAGAACCAGGATGGGGAGACAAGAGTACACAGCTAAGCTGCTGCTAACTGTCAAGAATGGCTGTTGGCCAACTGTCACCCAGCTCACCACTAGGTCAGAGTCTTTGAAACCAGCAGGCAAGGTAAAAGGTTTTAGTAGTTTTAATTATGTTTAACTAAATACAGGTGGGATAGGGAATTCTGCACTTAAAACCTAAAGGGCAAATCACAGGGCAAGGGGAGGACTTGACTTCTCTAATTCTAATTGACCTAGGCCAGGCTGGGCTTAAAGGAGCAGTAATGGAGTCACTGGAAGGCAGCTTCAAACCTGGTTCTAGCCAGGTTTGACCAGTACAGCTAAAGGACTGAGGATGGCTTTGGGGGTTCTCACAGTAATCCACAGATGATCACAGGATGCCAAAAGCCAAGGTGGTCCAAGGTACACAAGTAGAGAGAGTGTGCTTGAGATGCTGTCCACCAGATCCCAAACCCCTCTTCCACTTGGTGCTGCTCTGTAGGTCTTGTCCACTTGCTAGAAGCCACCACTACTCAGGATCCCAGGGAATCAGGATGCATGCAGGGTGTCCTTAACTCTGAGATCTCCCAGGGCTAGCAACAGTTTGTGCCCACCACTAATGGAGTCTCTCTCAGGGTCTAAGCCCCACTTCCTGCTCCTTCATTCCATCTTGGAATGCTCCAGTCCTTCCTGCTAGGTCCAACCTTAATACTTAATTAATTACTAATCTTCCTCACAACACTTCCAGTATTGTTGTGAGGATCAAATGAGATAATATTTATAAAGTGTTTGGAACAGTGTCTGGCACTTAATAGGCAATTGATGCTTATTCCCTTCTCCATTGAGAAGTCAAGTGTCTTGTCCAAGCTAATGCTGCTAGGAGATATCAAGGGTAGAACTTAGAACTCGAGTCTTTCTGACTCCAAAGTTGTCCCTCTCTCCTCTGTACCATGCTCTCCTGCCTCTTATAGATGTAATATAATTAATATTCTCATAGGATCCACCTGGTCCAAACCCCACATTTTATAAAAGAGGCAACTGAAGCCCAGAGAGGTCAAGAGATTTGTCCAAAGTCACACAGATAGTAACTAACAATTGTTCGGTCATTCTGATTGTGACCTTATTTGGCAGCTGAAGAAGGCACTGAGGAGAGCTCAAATACTGGTAAGACATGGAAGAGGCCAAGGGCATCCACTACATTCAGGGCCATGGCCAGTCGCCCTGACCTTTGTCTTGCTACTGGGCGTGGATGACTCTGGATGAGAGGGTGACAATTTTGTTCAATTCTGCCTCACTTAAATCCAATTCACAAGCAAGTCATCACCTGGTGATGTCACTGGTCCTCTTGGAAAACGAAGGACAACAAAAACAATTATGGGCCTGCAGGGTGGCACCTTGGTAAGAGAAATTCCCTGATTCAGTCAAAGCGACTGGGAACTGAACCATAAACAGGGACTTTTACCCTTGCGAGAGCTACTAATAACATCAATTGCTTCAGAGGAAAACAGCACAATGGGGCAGCTGGGTGGTGCCATGGATAGAGTGCCTGGCCTGGACCCAGGTTTTGAGCAATGATATATATTTATATATAACCCAATGGAATTGCCTGTCAGCTCCAGGAGCAGGCAGAGAAGAGGGGAGAGAAACAACATGAATCATGTAATCATAGAAAAATATCATTAAGAAGTAAAATTATATTTAAAAAAAGGAAAATATATTTTCATATTTGTCATATTATGAAAAAACACAAACGAAACAAACAAAAAACAAACAAGAAAAAGAAAAAAAGAAAAAGGTATGCTTCAATTTGTATTCAGACTCTATTGGTCCACTCTTGCAAACCAAGTTCAGTCATAGCCAATCAGGAAATCTCCTTGTCAGGGCTGTCTCACAGAACTCTGCCTCTTCTTTAAATAGCAAAACAGACAACTTTCCTAAGAGACAAACAGGAAAAGCAGTTTGCAAAACCTCCAAATCAAAATAAATAGCCTCAAAGGTCATCCCTGTCATTTCACAGGTGGGGAAACTGAGGCTGAACGAGGTTGAAGACTTGTCCAGGATCACAAGCTAGAAAGCGCCTGATGCCAGATTTTATCCCATGTCTTCCTGACTCCAGGTCCACTGTGCCACTCAGCTGCCAAATAATAAATCTTGCTTTTCCCTTTGATCTGTACCTCACAAATGTGTTCAGCAATAGAAATACCAGGGCAAGTGGGAAAGTCATGAAACAAAGGCTTACTGGATGTTTGGGGGGTGGACAGGTTCTTGGTAGCACTGCCACACATCACAACAAGTACTATAAGTGGCTCCTGAGTCTATCTACAGAAATGATAAATAGATTGTTGCTTAGTTGTTTTACAGTCATGTAAAATGTGACTCCGTTTGGGGTTTTCTTGGCAGAGATACTGCAGTGGTTTGCCATTTCCTTCTCCAGCTCCTTTTACAGATGAGGAAACTGAGGCAAACAGGATGAAGTGACTTGCTGAGGGGCACACAGCTAGTGGTTTGCCATCTCCTTCTCCAGCTCATTTTATAGATGAGGAAACTGAGGCAAACAGGGTAAAGAGACTTGGCCAGGGTCACACAGCTAGGACGTGTCTGATGCCAGATTTGAATTCTTTGTGCCACCCACACATAAATAGCTTTGAGCTTTTCAAAGCTCTTTACACTTGCTTCAGTCTATCCTCTACTTAGCTGCCATAGGGACTTTCCTAAACCTCAGGTGTGCCCATGCTGTTCCCCAGTTCAATAAATTTCAGTGGCTTCCTGTTACCTATAAGATCAAATACAAAGCTCTCTTTGTGGCACTGAAAGCTCTTTATATAGCTCTTTTCAGCAGCATTATAATAAAACTGGAATGGTTTCTATGTAAGGTTGGTGTGTAAATTCATGAATCATTCCATTAAAAAAAACCCTTTTAAAAAAAGCTGTAACTTGTGCCCTTCCAGGGTCTAAATAATATGACAAATGTGTGGTAGGAAGGAAACCAGTATTTATTAAGTGCCTACGCTGTGCTAAGTACTTTACAAACATTATTTCATTTGATCCTCACAACACTGTTGGGAGATCCTGCTATTATTATCCTCATTTTACAATTGAGAAAACTAAGGCAAACAGAGATTAAGTGACTTGCCAGGGTCACAGCTAGGGAGTTTCTGAAGCTGGGTTTGAACTCTGGTCTTCCTGACTTCATGCCCAGGATTCTGCCTACTGTGTCACCTCTCCACCTCCCCAAGCTGGATTTGGAGGTAAAGGACTTTGGGTTCCTATCTAGACTCTGTGACTCATGTGATGTCGGGTAAATATTTTAATCTCCAGTCCTTACTTTCTTAATCTGTAAAACCAGGGGGTTTGGATTAGATGGTTTCTAAGGTCCTTCCAGCTCTACAGACTTGACCTCCAAGCCAGCAGACATGACAAGTAAATGGTTAACCTCGAATACAAGGCAGGTGAAAATGGAAGAAAAGAGAGAAAAAGTGTGAAAAGGGAGAACAGGACAGAATTAAAATGGGGAGAATAGGATTCAATAGGGAAACTGATAAAAGTTGGCCAGTGCAGGGCGGCTGGGTGGCTCAGTGGATAGAGAGGCAAGCCTAGAGATGAGAGGTCCTGGGTTCAAATATGATCTCAGACATTTCTTAGTTGTGTGACCCTGGGCAAGTCACTTGACCCCCACTGCCTAGCTCTTATGGTTCTGCTGCCTTGGAATCAATACATAATATCAATTCTAAGACAGAAGGTAAAGGTTTAAAAGAAAAAAAGGCACTAGTCAGCCTCATCCCTTCTTCTTTTCTTGGATTGACTTTGGTTGACCCTTCCTACTGATGACTTTCCAATTAGAGAAGAGGCAGTATTGTACTGGGAAAGACCATGGAGCCTCTAGAGGTATGCAGGGCCCAGATCAAACTGGCTCAGGAAATTTAAAAATCTAACAATTATATTTTATTTCTAAATAGAATGTAACAAATATATCAATAACTATAAGCATTAATAAATATTATTTATTTTATAAATAACATTAATAATAAATATTATGATAACAATAATAAAATAAAAATTGTAATTATATGATTTTTTTGATAATACACATATAACCCAATGGAATTGTTTGTCAGTTCTGGGAGGTGGGAGAGAAGAGGGGAGGGAGAACATGAACCATGGAACCATGGGAAAATATTTAAAAATAAACACAAAAAAATAATGATTATGATATGACTTTTATGTGCCAGCCCCATGCTGAGTAGTTTACAATGGTTTCCTTTGATCCTCACAACAACTACAAGTCAGATGCTTTCCTTATCACCATTTTACAGATGATGAAATTGAGGCAAATGGGGGGGGCAGCTGGGTAGCTCAGTGGATTGAGAGTCAGGCCTAGAGACAGGAGGTCCTAGGTTCAAATCTGGCCTCAGACACTTCCCAGCTGTGTGTCCCTGGGCAAGTCACTTGACCCCCATTTCCTACCCTTACCACTCTTCTGTCTTGGAGCCAATACACAGTACTGATTCCAAGACGGAAGGTAAGGGCTTTATTTATTTATTTATTTGTTTGTTTGTTTGTTTATTTATTTATTTGTTTGTTTATTTTTTTAAACCCTTAACTTCTGTGTATTGACTTATAGGTGGAAGAGTGGTAAGGGTAGGCAATGGGGGTCAAGTGACTTGCCCAGGGTCACACAACTGGGAAGTGTCTGAGGCCGGATTTGAACCTAGGACCTCCCGTCTCTAGGCCCAGCTCTCAATCTGCTCCAAGGGTTTTAATAAAAAAACAAACAAGCAAACAAACAAACAAACCACAAAATGGAGGCAAATGGAGGCTAAGTGACTTTGCCCAAGGGAGCTCAACTTTTACTAAATGTTTGAAGTCAAATTTGAACTCAGGTCTAGCAGATTCCAGGACCAGTTCTCTATCTGCTGCTGCCACCTAGTGGCTTATGGAGGTCAATTGTTAAATTTTTCATCTGAATATACTGATGAATAAATAATAGATTTAATTCAATATAATTATTATAAGCAATTAATAATAAATAATTATAACATTAGTATATTGTTTTAGATGTCTTACCATTGATTTTATTTTTGTTTATCACTGCATATTAGATTGTATACTCTGTAATCGTATTATGACTAATGCTAATATAATAATTATTCTAGATAACCAGATTATTAGTATAAATAAAACTTCAGCTACGAATACTTACATACACCTTGGAAATCGCTACTGCTACAAATCAGGGCCCGGTATGGTTTGTCGATTGTCTACGCTTAAATGACGGAGAAAATGTTTATTATTCAGACTCGACCTAGACGCGCGTCTTCCATACAATTCTCCCCTCCCCAAGCAGGGGGTGATTGTTAAACATTTGCGCAGAGCCCCGCTGTGCCTGCCTGGGGCCAATAGCTCCCCCTCGGCTCGAGTACCTCCCGGGGAGAGAGACCGGCGGCTGCCCTCTTGGGAGCTCCCAGAGGTCCTGCCTGGGAGGGGAGTTCAGGCGGGATTTTAGGCGAGTCTCGCAGAAGCGCCCCAAGAAGCAAAGAGCCTTCAGCGCTGGGACGCGCTGCAGGAGCAGCGGCGGCGGCTAAGAGCAGGGCTAGTCTGGCTGCAGCTGGACTTGAACCCAAGTCCCCCAGAGGCAGTACCGTGTGGAGGCCGCTCTCCAGGGACAAGGCTGGTCAGAGGACGGTGTCTGGCTGGGGCGCTGGAGGGGGAGGTTTTTTTTTGTTTTTTTTTTTGTTTTTTGTTCTTGTTACATCTTTGAAGTAAATAAAAGCTACTTATATTCAGTGGTTAAACATCAGGAGGGCACCAGTCACTGGCAGTTAAAAGTGAAGGACAGCTGGGTAGCTCAGTGGAGTGAGAGTCAGGCCTAGAGACGGGAGGCCCTAGGTTCAAACCCGGCCTCAGCCACTTCCCAGCTGTGTGACCCTGGGCAAGTCACTTGACCCCCATTGCCCACCCTTACCACTCTTCCACCTATGAGACAATACACCGAAGTACAAGGGTTTAAAACAAAACAAAACAAAACAAAACAAAACAAAACAAAACAAAACAGTGAAGGACAGCCGGGTGGCTCAGTGGATTGAGAGTCAGGCCTAGAGATGGGAGGTCCTGGGTTCAGATGTGGCCTCAGACACTTCCTAGCTGTGTGACCCTGGGCAAGTCACTGAACCTCCATGGCCTCACCCTGACCGCTCTTCTGCCTTGGAACCAGTATGTCATATTGATCTCTAGGCCTGACTCTCTGTCCGCTGAACCACCCGCTGTCCTAGTTCCTTCACTTTTAACTGCCAGTGACTACCTCGGAGCTTGTGGAGTTGCACCCTGATTCCCTGGGATGGATCCTGGAGTGTGGCGAAGGCTGGAAGCAGAGGACATCTATCCTGCACAGCAGCACTGAGTAGGGAGGGATCTGCGATCTGGTGGACAGCTTGCAGGCTCCTCTCCCTACTGGGCTGCTTTGGACCATCAGTTCTGGAGGAGCTGGTTCCTGGCATCCTGAAAACATCTCTGGACTCTGCTGTGAGGATTCCCACTCCAGTCCTGCTATTCTCTGGGCCCTGCCTGGCTTCGGTCTTAGATTAGTGTAGATAAGTCCTTCCCCTGTCCCCGTGGTTTGCCCTTAGCCTGTAAGAGTAGAATCCCTTATTCCCATCCTTTATTATTGTTTCCCTCAATTAAACTGTTATCAAGCTTTGCCGTTTGCCTGCTGGTTCCATAGGCCTTGCCTAGGTGGGCTGAGTGACTGTTGGGGCCCAACTGCCACTTCAGTCACCTCCTTGGCAGTTAAACCTGGTCTCCCTACCTTGTTTGGTCCTGTCATCTGTCATTCCTGTCTCTCACACCCCACTGTGAACCCACAGATAGTATTTAGTTAACTTCCCTGGTAATTCACCTTTACAATGTATACATGCTAACTGCATGGTACACACACTACACGTGTCTTATGGTTCTACATGTAACACACATGTTACATATATCACACTCTACACATAATGTACAGGTGTGTCCGTTACGCATATAACGCACGAACACATTGCATGGCTAATGTGCACATGGTGCATAACACACGTACATATTACATGTACAACAACACATATATTACATGCAATATATACACACTACTATATTAATGGCACCTTGATATGCACATATAACATGCAATATAACATGTGCATGTGCTACAAATGCACACCACACATGCTATACATACACACATAAATGCTACATATTAAATTGAATCTATCAAAATATATACAAATGCAATCTCTAATCCAATGTGTGTCTATACATACACATGTGCACCCCCACGCACGCACGCACGCACACCCACGTTTGATTTGGGAGGAGGGAGACCCAGCAGTACGAGGGACCCTCGGAGCAGTTCTGGAGGAGAGGCGGAAGGCATAGAGATGCAGGCTGGAGGGTCATGAGGGAGGAACGTGGAGCGGGCCGGTCCGACTGGACCTCGGGGTATAGAGAAGACAGCAAACAGAGCACAGAGGTTCAGATTTACTGAATCATGGGGTGCTAAATATGTTTTCAAAAGCTGGTCAAATGAATGAGGCATTCATGTATCAGACTTATCTGTATATATTTCTTAAAATCCACTTGACTGATTTATACTGAAAATCCACTTGGGGTTGAAATGATTGCGATGGAAAATATCCGACTTCCCTCCTCCTCTGAGGAATGTCATGTAGTTGAAATCTGAAAGGCGTCCGGCAGTCTGAGAAGTTCTCAAAGAGCACAAAGGCGCAACTTTATTATCTGATTAAGCAGACATGGATTTTGTCGGGGGTTCTGGGAAGAGAGAGGTTTAACAAAAGTCAGGAGGGACTTTTTTTTTAAATTTTAATTGATTAATTAAGAAAAATTTTCCATGATTCCATGATTCATGTTCTTTCTCTCCCCTCCTCCCACCCCCCAAAGCACAATTCCCCTGAGTTTTACATGTATCATTAAGACCTATTTCCATATTATTGATATTTGCACTAGAGTGATCCTTTAGACTGCCGTGGTTCCCAAACATTTTTGGCCTACTGCTCCCTTTCCAGAAAAAATATTACTTAGCCCCCTGGAAATTATTTTTTTAAAATTTAATAGCAATTAATAGGAAAGATAAATGCACCTGTGGCCATCACCACCCTCCTGGATCGCTGCAGCACCCTCCAAGGTGGCGGTGGTGCCCACTTTGGGAATCACTGCTTTAGAGTCTACATTCCCAATCATATCCCCATCAGCCCATGTGATCAAGCAGTTGTTTTTCTTCTGTGGTTCTACTCCCACAGTTCTTTCTCTGGATGTAGATGGCGTTCTTTCTCATAAGTCCTTCAGAACTTGGGTCATTGCATTGCTGCTAGTACAGAAGTCCATTACATTTGATTTTACCACAGTGTATTGGTCTCTGTGTACAATGTTCTTCTGGCTCTGCATCAATTCCTGGAGGTCTTTCCAGTTCACATGGAATTCCTCCAGTTTATTATTCCTTTGAGCACAATAGTATTCCATCACCAGCATATACCACAATTTGTTCAGTCATTCCCCAACCGAAGGGCATCCCCTCATTTCAGGAGGGACTTTCAAATAACTTCTTCCTTGCCTCCTGGCTGAACAATCGTTTTACTACTTGTTTCATTCTCTTTGTCATTGGACTTGTAATCTTATGTTAAAACTTTTGGTGGTTCCCTTGTCTGGAAGGTTCCCTGAATGTGGATGTGCTAACCCTATAATAAAACATATATATTTATATATATATGTATATATGTATATATGTATATATGTATACATATACATAATAACCCTATAATAAAAAATTTTTTAAAAAGTGATACACTGAACTCTCTCTCAGGTTTGTCTCTCTGATGGACTCCACACTACATCTTTCTCTGCGTCTCCATCTCCTAGCCTAGGCTTTTCCCCCTTCGTTTCCCAGTCCCAGCTTCCTGTCTAGGTGATTAGAACCCACACAGATCTTTGTGGGGGAGGCTGGACCTCTTCATAGAGCATGTAGAGTATGGCATAATAGAAGAGAAGCATGTAGAATAAGGCTAGAAGGGCAGATTGACTTTCCAAATGATGGGTTTATATTTGATCCTGAAGCAAGGGGGAACCACTGGAGTTTATGGAGGAGGGGAGGGAGATGTTCTGGATCCTAAATCAATATTTCAAAAGGTTAGTCAGTTCCAAAATGGGGGTGCATGCGGTGTTATCAATAGGCAAAAGAGAGGAAGAGTTTCTTGACTTCTTGGTGTATTTTCTGGTATGCAAAGGGCATCCATGGAATGGATGGTAAACCCTGTGTGAGCTCCATAGCGGATGTAGTTGTTTGAAGCCAGGATCCAGGGCTCACCATCACCATCTGCTGGGAATGACAGAAGAAGGATGGGGTCCAGGGATCCGAGCTTGGGCTTTGTCTCTAGGATTCAGTAAAAGAGAGAGAACTCTGGTCCCAGCTTATTCAGGGGGCTGGAATTAAGCAGAAGATGACTCAGGGAGGCAGCTTGGGACCTGAAGGGGAACCCCTCACACCTAGTGCTAAAAATGACAGGAACACTGGAGACATTGCCCCTCCCCTCCTAACTAAAGCAAAGTGGGTGGGACTGAAAGGGCTGCCTGGCAACAAAATCCTATATTTTCTCTCTTTTCTCCCACTCCCTCCCCCTGGTACCAAGGCAACCCAGATGTGACAAGGGCCGCCTGCCTGATATACACCCACTGAGGCTCCGTGTCTTCCTTCTGTGACATCACCTCCCTTTTCTTACTTCTTTTGCTCTTCAAGTCGCATGGAAATTAATTCCATCTCCAATCTACAAGGATGAAGAAATGCTGGGGGAAGAATCCTTATAGTATGATTTTCTCCTGGTTTTGTACCCCATTAAGAATGGCCTTGATAGGGGGTGACTGGGCGACTCAGTGAATTGCAAACCAGATCAAGAGATGGGAGGTCCTGGGTTCAAATTTGACCTTAGCTTCTTCTTAGCTACATGATCCTGGGAAGGTCCCTTAACCTACATTGTCTAGTCCTTGCTGCTCTTCTGTCTTGGAACCAAAACACAGTATTGATTCTAAAATGGAAGGTAAGGGTTTTTATTTCCAAGCCTTCCAGAGAAGGTACTTTTCTTATATTGGGTGGAATGGTGAATAAGTTTCTCCCCAAAGTCTGCTTCCTTTGTTTTGAGATGGTTGGTTTTAAAGTGAAAGAAGGGGCAAATAGATGGTTCTCTGGAGACCTGGTCCTGGTTTCAAATGTGGCCTTGGACACTTCCTAGTTCTGTTAACTAGGAAGACTGTTAACTAGTTCTGTTAACTAGTTTAGACTCTGGTTAAATCGTTGAACCCCCATTCCTAGCCCTTCCTACTCTTCTGCCTTGGAACTAATGCACAGTATTGATTCTAAGATGGAAAATATTAAAAAAAAAAAAAAAAAAAAAGAATGACCTGGGTGGTCAGAATTAGGAACCAAGTGAGACTTACTGGTCAGGGAAAGTTCAGCTTGCATCAGTGGGGATAGAAGCATTGTGGATTCCCTATTTCAGTTGGGGAGGCCATTCTCCATCCTGTCACCCAGAGTCTTCTTTAACCCCTCCCTTTTCCTCCTTACCTTATATATTCATTCCATCAGTTGCCATATGTTGTATTTTCTTCTCTGCAATCTCTCTTTCAGGTGGTCCCTTCTCTCCACTGGAATAACTACCATCCTTGAGCAAGCCCTTGTCACCTGTTACCTGCTCTATTGCAATAGCCTCTTATGCGCTCTTCTTGCCTTGTGTCTGAGTCTCTTCAAGTGTAGGTCAAAGATTCTCCACTCATATATGCATCAACCCTCAATGCACCATACTAATATCTTGTATGAATGGCCTTCACTTCACCCATCACAAAATACTGGATGCCCATTTGGATATTCACATGAGCTCAAGAACAAATGCAGAACACGACACATGGAAATGGGATTCTTTGAATTCTCCACCAGCCTATCTAAAAACAAACATGGGTGCTCATCCTCAGCCTGCCTCATCTTTTCAAATTTATTCTATCCATTAGGCATTTTTGCATGTATTTTTATAGCCTCTAATAAATCTGTTCTGCATTTGAGGAGTTGTCTCATATTCTCAGGTACACTTAAGTCTATCGCTGCATGTTCAAGTGACCACAAAACTAGATTCTGGTTATCTCTGGCCTGCTATAAATTTGGCTTTTTTGCTGGGGGTGAAAAATTCATCTAATATAAATTCAGTGTCCTGGTATGATGGATTGAAAAGGTTAAAGGTCCGTTTTAATTCTTTGGCAGCCTTATAGGAGGACAGGAAATATTTGGGGAGCCTCCTCTTTAGCACCTCCAAATCTTGTGCTGTGAATGCCTTATATGTTTTCATGCTAAGGGTTCACCATTCGCTCTGAACTGGGTCTGATCAATGATTGGGAACAATGACATGGTGGCAGGTGCCATTGCTCCATTCTCAGTTTGTGTAGCCTCATTTAAATCAAAATCAGTTTGGGTACACCAATCCACCATTTTAGATCTAGGAGCTTCCTTTGCCTTAGGCTTGTAAGTGTTCTCTATTATTTCTAGTTGTAGTATTGTGTTGACCCTGCTTGATCTTGTTGTTGATCTCTATCATAAGTCTGAGTTGTTCTTTCATCAGTGAAAACATGTCTTCATTGTTATTTTTGCCTTTCCCAAAGAGTAGTTGAAATAGTTTTCTTCCTGCCATAATCCCTTGTATTATTGTTACAATCATCACTACTATAGCTGGTAAGTAGGATAAGAAATCTGCCATTGTAAATGCTAGGTATTTGTATGCATCATACAATGTCAGGATCTTTATGAAGTAATCTGGGATTACATGGAACCATATTCTAATTACCCCTTGGGTAAAGGAATAAATGATCAGAGATATGGTGGTAAAAATGAAGGTTACCCTTGCCAATCCCATCTTTCCCTTTCCTTTCAGTAGCCTAGGTTCTTTGTTTGTCTGGCTTCACCAAAAACTGTTATAAAGAATAGAGGGTCCTATGGTCCTAGGGGAGATATAAGTATCAGTGAGATGCCTGTATCTCTGTATTCTCCCTAGGTGCTGGTAAAGGGGGAACACCAACCCTGATCACCCTTGCTAGTTGTTATAATCCCCTTTCAATAACAGTTGACCAAGGAAAGACCTGAAAGGTTAGGTGGATGAGGTTGGATCAATTATTAATATTGGGCTCTGATTAGCCTTGGATCACGTCTGTTTATCTGACTGTGTTTGCTTCCTCCCCAAGGGTCGTGATATAAAGACCACTCAGGAAGGTACTTATTGAACACTCTTTATCTATGATCTAAATCAGGGAAAGGATAATCAGGATACAGATTGGGGATTGGAGACACTGTCAATCTAATATCTATAATCAATAATGACTCAGGGCTGGAGGCTACTGTTTTAGTAAAGCTGGAGCTATTGTTCTTCACAACCCCTCTGGCTCAGCTTGGCCACTGCCAAACCAGAGAGTAGCCTGCTCTGTTGATACAGCTGTGTTGGTGATTTTCCTTTCAGCTTCCCACTATCAGTTTTTGGTATCAGTGAAGCCTTCACAGCCTTCAGGAAGTTTTCAAATCCTACCACCCTCTTCTTCTTCAGACCTTCCTTCCTCCCTTCACCACCCAGGGATCCAGAGACCTAAAGAGCTAGGAAGATTCAGAGACCTAAAGATCTAGGGACCAAAGTCCAAAGTCAGAGATCAGAGATCAAAGACCAAAGACCAAAGACCTCTTCCAGGTGGCTGTTAGGGTTATTTCTACCCCCAGGCCAATCGACTTTTGCCCCTGGCTCAAGGCATCTGGGAACATTCCAATCTCTCCAACTGCCTCCTTTGTCAATCAAGGTGAGACTAACATTTCTCAGGATTTGAATATAACAAAATACAGCCTCAGACACTTCCTAACTGTGTGATCCTGAGCAAATCACTTAACCTCAACTGCCTAGCCCTTCCTGCTCTTCTGCCTTGAAACCAATACTTAGTATCTGTTCTAAGTGAGAATGTAAGGGTTTAAAAAAAACAACTCTTAAGTGCAAGATTACCCACAAAGTAAGTCTAACTTTTGCTCAAAAGAGGAAACAAGACAAACAGATGCCCAGGAATTCAAGGTCCTTGGGCAAATCACTGGGCAAATATAGACAACTTTCCATGTGTTTCTTCTACAAGTTTCCATTTTATACTACTGGGAATGTGGGGGAAGAAATATACTACATCACTCCCACCCACCCAATCCTTTTGATGTACTTTGTTTGGTATGGAAGATCAAGTGGGAAAAAAAATCATGAGAAGAAAAGGAATGAGCCATTTTATAACTGGCTTTTATAGACCACAAAGAAAGGCAGCTCTTTTCTAAGAATTTATCCCCACTAATTCTCAGTCAATGGACATACTTATTGGAAACTAATCTGGAGTTTGCTGTGTCTTCTGGTCAGGGCGCTAGGATATATGCATACCCCCATGGGAGATGTTGTCCTTCCAGTAAAAGTCTTCTCTCTGTCATTTCATCAAATTGATTCAGGGGACTCATCAAATTGACCAAGTAGTCTTCTCATCAACTCCTTCTTTCCTTTGATCCACCATTAAAAAAATCATAGGATTTAGAACTAGTAGGGACTTTTGTTATCATTTAATCTAATACCTTCATCCAAATCGTGGGTGACTCAAATGACAATGGGTAGATGTATGGTGCAGTATATTATCACTGATGACTTGTGAATTGTGCACAAAAGATAACAACCAGATGGTGCAGGAGCAGAAAAGGAAGTTGTTAAAATACCTCAACATTTCCTTCAGTCTTACTTCCTTGGTCTCACTCTCTGATGAGCTCTTCTCTCCTGGAAACGAAGAGTCCACTGTTTTCTTCAAGAAGCTCAATCCAAGTCAGTCTTTTATCTTATCTAGCCAAGAATCAGGCCACTTCCTATAGTCTCTGCCATTCCCTAGCATAGACACCTTCACATTCTACTCCCTCTCACCCCTTTACATGCTGTCTTCCCTCTTTAAAATATAAGCTCCTTGAAGACAGGGACTGTCTTGTTTGTTTCTATATGTATTCCTAGTACACTATTAGTACAGTACCTTACCCAAAGTAAACAATAAATTCTCTATTTATCTAATAATTCATCTAATATTTGCCCATCTAAATATCTGCTCTATTTAGTATGTACTTATCTATCCACTGTAATTTTCCTAATTATCCATCATCTATCAATCATCTGATTATCTATCTATCCACCATCTCTCTATACATCATGTCTCTATCTATCATTGGTCTTTAAAACTCTACTCACCAGGGCTGGCTAGGTGGCTCAGTAAATTGAGAACAAAGTCTAGAGATGGGAGGTCTAGGGTTCAAATTTGACCTCAGACACTTTTTAGCTGTGTGACCCTGAGCAAGTCATTTAATCCCCATTGCCTACCCCTTACTGCTCTATTGATTCTGTGTAAATGGAATTAGCTCACCCTTATTCATTCTTTAGACTTTAGCTACCAGGAAAATGTCACCCCACCCAACTTAGAATTAAGTGGGGAGGGGGAAGGTCTATGAACCACATGTGCTAGTAAGTGACAAATCAAAAGCAAGTGACTGCCCCCTGGGCAGTCCAAAACAAGGTTGAGACTGTCATTTGTCCACATAGAACTGGAGGGTGGATGCAGGAAATGGTGAAATGAACTATCTTTTAAATATGATGGTAACTTCCTATGAAGGGGATTTTGCCTTTTGAACCTGGCTTTGAAGGAGCTCAGGTGAGACGTCAGACTGCTTCCTTTTGAATTGTCACATGGGTAAGTTAGGCTGACTCCCTTTCCTTTTCCTTGGTGTTTCTGGAGGCCTCTCTTCTTAGAGGAGGCCTCGTGCCTAGAAGCCTTGTTTAATTAACCTCTGTGCCCCCTTTGTTGGGGCCTCTGAAGCCTTGCCTGGTTTGGGCCTCTGGACCAGGCCAGAGTTACTTTCTTTCTTTCTTTCTCTCTCTCTCTCTCTCTCTCTCTCCCTCTCTCTCTCCCTCTCTCTCTTCTTCTTCTTACCTTCACTCTTCCCATATTGTAAATAAACCACCATAAAAGTCATCCTGACTTGGGTCTTTTATTTTGGAATCGGGTAATTGGTTCCTGGTGACCAAACTTTATATATCCAGTCCAACCATAATTTGTTTCCCCTTTTACAATTCTAAGATGGAAGATAAAGGTTTAAAAAAAAAAATTCCACTTGACTACTACTTCTTCCTGGAAGACTTTCCCAATCTCAGGAGAGCTAATAACATCCTTTTAAGCCACCTTCCCTCCATCTACTCTATTTATTTTGCACGTACCTATTTAGGTTTATGTTGTCTCCTCCACTGGAATGTAAGCTCCTTGCAGGTGGGACAGTTCTTGCCTTTTCTTTGTACGTCCAGTGCTCAGCAGAGTGTACATAGTAAGTGTTTAATAAACTGACTGAGTGATTTTAGTGTTTCATAGAGACCAGTATAGCAATAGGGCAGACGGTTATCAAATTGGGGGGACACGGCATTGCCAAGCAGTGCCACATAACAACAGCTCCATCACAAAAAGAAGGTTTAAAAACAAAATAGAAATTGCTTCTTCTAAGTTGACATATCTGTTCCCACTATACTTTCCAACTAATTCCCCTCTTGAGGAACTGGCTGGTGCTCCTCCCTTACTGTCTTGGACTCCAATCTTGCTGTTTTTTAGAAGTACTTGGGTGGTAAAATAGCTAGGGGGCCGCATCTGGATTCAGGAAGACTTGAGTTCAAATCTAGACTTAGACACAGCCAGCTCTCTGGCTCTGGGCAGGTCACTTGATGTCTGTCTTGCCACAATTTCCTCAGACTATAAAATGAGGATGATAATAGCACCTACTTCCCAAGTTGTTGTGAGAATTAAATGAGACAATATTTGTAAAGACTTAGCACCGTGCCTCCTGACACATCATAGGAGTTCTAAATTGCTTATTTCCTTCCTTTCTTATAATGGGACCAGAGCTATATCTAATCCTTTTAACCTATCATGATAATGTATTTCATGTGTGGCTTCTGTCTTTTTTTTTTAAAAAAACCCTTACAGAGTATCTTAGAACGGATACTAAGTATTGGTTTCAAGGCAGAAGAGTATTAAGGGCTAGGCATTGGGGGTTAAGTGACTTGCCCAGGGTCACACAACTAGAAAGTGTCTAAGGGCAGATTTGAACCCAGGGCCTTCCATTTCTAAGCCTAGCTCTCAATACACTAAATTTCTCTTCTATCTGTCTTAATCCAATGATCAAAGTATTTTAGTCTTTTTAAATTGTTTTGAAAACTTATTCACACTTAGTGTAGGCTTTTGATTAAACAATTTACTCCATTTTCTAAAACCTCTGGAATTACATTTACTAGGTAGGACATGCTTATACCATCATCATACACATATATATGCACATATGTAATACCATGAATATACCTACATATGAATATATATATACAATTTTCTTTATTTTCAAATTCCATATTTGCACATTCACCTATCCAAAATAATTTATTTGTAACCCCCAAATCAATTCTTTTGAGTTGCCCAACATGAATGTTTCCAGTTGAGGTTGAATAGAATTTTAGCTCTTTAACTGTAAATAAGTGTCCTTTTCACATTCTGTTTGGTGCCACATTTTTGCAATTTTTTTTAACTTTTGGGAGTAATTTTGCTATTAAAAACAGTCCTCAGGTGTAGTGCTGGAGGGCTGTCTAAGTGTTCCTAAGTACAAGAAGGATTTGAGGTGCCTCATGGAGAAAATATGTGTTAGATAAGCTTCATTCAGGGACGAGTCAGTATTGTTGGCCTTGAGCTCCATATGGATGAATCAACAATACTGAACATCCAGAAAAAGGAAGAGGACGTTTGCTGCTCTGCCCATGAAGTCACTCTGGAAAGAACTAAAGTAAACGTGGTAGTCAGAAGCCTGCAGGATCTTAAGCCTGTATTTCCCCTACGAGGTGAAGGTGAGGGTTTAGTTCAGTATTCAATAATTCAGTGTTTGTGGAGACTTTATGGAGCATGACCACTGTGAATGATGAGATGAGAATTGACTCTGTGTGCGTTTATTCCAAATGTGAACCTCAAGATACTGATACAGACAACTTCATGAGTATAATGTGTAGATGTATATATACTAAGACACAAAAGGCAAACATTTTTGATCAGGGAGAAAAATGTAAGCTTTCTGAATATAGGAATAAAAACACAACTGTGAACTAATATATATTAGTATAGTATGTTGCTTTTTTCTATATTATGTATATTATACATCATATAGGATATATACATTAATTCACAATTTTATCCACAGCTTCAGAAAGCTTCTGTTTTTCCTCCTCATCAAAATAATTTCCTTTTTAATGTCTTTAGAATCTCATTTTTAAAAGCATATAATTAATTAATTGATTTGAAATTTTTTTTCCATGGTTCCATGACTCATATTCTTTCCCTCCCCTCCTCCCACCTCCCTCCTGTGGCCAATGAGCAATTCCACTGGGTTTTACATGTATCATTGATCCAGACCTATTTCCACATTATTAGTATTTGCACTAGGGTGAATGTCTAGAGTCAACATCCCCAATCACATCCCCACTGAACCATGTGAGCAAACAAATGTTTTTCTTCTGTGTTTCTACTCCCACAGTTCTTTCTCTGGATACTAGTGTAGAATCTAATTTTTGAGAGTTTCCCATCCCTCCTGGCCTGATTTTCTTTGTCCATACTGTCTCCCTTTTTATCCTCTGAACCATTTGAAATAGGTTCTCCCAACATCTAGGGACTATGCTTACCGTTCCTCTCCTTTTCTATCAAAAGTGGAAGTGACTACTTTCCCCCTAAAGATTTCCATCACTTCCACAGCAACTAGTCCATCATTCTTGGTGAGAATTAAATCTAGATGAAACCTTCAATAAGATTCTATAAAGTAATCTTTTGCTAGAGAGGACACTCCAGCAGGTGGTTGGATGATCAAAATCTCCTATCGATATTATATCATGGGGGAAGCTGGGTGCCTCAGTGAATTGAGAGCTAGGCTTAGAGACAGGAAGTCCTGGATTCAAATATAACCTCAGATACTTGCTAATTGTGTGCCCCTGGACAAGTCACTTAACCCCCATTGCCTAGTCCTTACTACTCTGGAACTAATATGCAGCATTGATTCTAAAATGAAAGGTAAGGATATATTTATTTATTTTAAACCTTTACCTTCATTCTGTCTTAGAATCAATGTAATAAAATTAGAGATGATGTGTTTCATATATATATATATATGTATGTATGTATGTATGTATGTATGTATAAAATCGTGCTTTTGTTCCAGGCTTGAAATCTGTCTCCCAAACTCCCTATCTCTTTCCTTTGTCTATACAGATAAGATTTATAGTATAGTCTGGGTACACCACCACTCCTCTTTCTATCTTCATTAATCTTTGTCCAAATACTCTTTATCGTATTTCCCTACTAACTTTTGGATTCTCCCCCATGAGTACCCACCCCAATATACAATACTGCCCTAACCTCTTTTTCCTTATCTTGTTTCCTTTTATAGCAGTCATAGACTTCAGTGGTACTCATGATGTCAAATTTGCCTCTTTATATTAACACTTCTGATTCATCTCATTTGTTGCCTAAACTTTGTGTATTTGTGTGTAGATATTGAAAGCTATGGGCCTTATTGGCTCTTTTTTGTATTTCATTTACTGTAATCTTCCAGATATGTCAACAGCTATTCTTCTTGCTATATAGCAACTCTGTGTCATACTTAGTGATGTGAATATACCATTTTTTTCATTTTAAAGTCTTTTTTTTTTTAAATTAGATTTGCAAACTGCCAGGCAATTATAGTCTTACCAGTATTTGTTATACATTCTCCATCCCTGATCAGGTGCCTGTTATTCCTATGTTTTAAGTCATGTTCCAAAAATCTACATCTTCTATTTACCTCCCAAATACCCAAGAGATAGTTAAACAAAGTTATCAACATGATCATAGGTATAAAAGAACAACCTAATTAAGCAAGGTAATTGGTTTTATATTCATTGTTTTATGGCTTTTTAGAAGGATATTCTTTGCATGTAATTTTATTAGATACTCTGTATTACAATGATAAATTATAACCATAGATCTAATAAGTAAAATTCCCAATTGTTGATTGAAAAATTGCATGTGAGAATCCATAATCAATAATCATATTGTAAATAAAATAACAAAGAAAATCATCTGAAATGCCTTGGCAAGATATCCTTGTCAAGAGGAGTGTGCGCATGCCTTCAACATCCTGAATTGTGTCCACATGCTCCAAAGACTGGAAATCTATGATACCTCAGGTAGCTTTGAAGTTATAGAGTGACCGTAACATTTTACATATGATGTAATTGGCTCCAAGACAAGAAAACCATTTTCTTGGAGAGAGAAGTCTTTTAGAAGACAAAAATCTTAGTTGTCCCCAGTCCCCACCAAAAATAAATATTCAACTGACCCTTGCTTTCTGGGGGGAATTTGTGTAATCTGATTCTTTTGCATAGACTACATAATTATCACTCCCTCATTTCTGCATCTTTGACTGAGCTGGGCTGGCTCTGGACCCTGACATTTTGCAATTTATAGCTCCTACAATAAAATGTCAGTTTGAGCTCAGAAAATTGCTTCCCAGCAGTATTTATTTATATTTTCAACACATGTCATGGAACCTGACATGTGTTACCTGTCCTGGGACAGAGAGATTTGGGTAAAGAGATTGAACCTGACTACCAAGCAGAAGAAGGAGAATTAGGAGTTAAAGTGAGAATGATTAACTCTCAAGAGATAAGCTGTGATCTAGATATACATAAATATTTATAGCAACTCTTTTTAGGATGACAAAGAATTGAAAATTGAAATGTTGACTGTCAGCCGAGGAACAGCTACACAAGTTAGGGTATATTTTTATAATGGAACACTATTGTTCTGTAAGAAATAATAAAAGGGGTAGTTTCAGAGCAACCTGGGAAAACTTGTATGAATCAATGCAACGAAGGGAGAGGAACCAGGAAAGCAATTTAGCAATAACCATATTGTAAAGACAAACAACTTTGAAAGACTTAAGAACTCTGATCAACAAAATGACTAACCAGAATTCCATAGGAATCATGATGAAACATGCTCCCCACTTCATGACAAAGAGGTAATCAACTAGGAGTGAAGACTGAGATATAATTTTTTTGGACAAGGACCATATGAGAATTTTTTTTTTGCTTGACGATATGTGTTCATAATAGGGTTGTTTTGTGGTATTTTTTTTAAGGGATGTAGGGGCAGAGAGAGAAAATGCAAATCTTCATGAAAATAAAGTCAATTAAAAAAATGTTAAGAGAGAGATAAGCTGTGAGAGTTCCAATAAGAAGATCCAAATGGACCCTTTTCTGTTAACCCACTGAAGCAGGAGTATGGTGCTAGGAATTCAAAGCTCTGGAGTGGTGAGAGTCAGCCCAGGGAACACAGTTAGTCTGGGGACCTCACACTTATTAGCAAAGATACATTTCTCTTTTCCAATTATCTGGTTATGCTAGCTCCTCTATTCTATATCTTGTTTCATTTAGGTCTCATTTACCTACTTTAAGACCCTGTTGGCCTGCAAAAAGCCTAAGCTATTCATGTATTTTATTTAAAGTGTACAAATAGGGAGGGGAAAGAGCCATCCTTATTCTAGGGACACAAAACGTTTGGCCCATGGGAGCTGATCTGGGGGCCTGAAACAATTAGAATAACGTGGCAAGGCAGCACTGGCGTATGCAACTTATGCTTTATTGAGCTCTGTTCCTCACCTTCTGAACCAGGGAATATACATTCCCAGGTTGTGAAGGAACAATCTTCCTTTTATTCCCCTCCAAGAATCTCTGCTCACATAAGCTTCAGGAAGAATGATTAGTTGAGTTTCAGTCATGTCTGATTCTTCATAACTCCATTTGGAGTTTTCTTGGCAAAGATACCGGAGTGGTTTGCTTTCTCCAGATCATTTTACAGATGAGGAAACTGAGGCAAAAAGGATGGAATGACTTGCCTAGGGTCACACAGCTAGTCAATGTCTGATTTCAGACTTGAACTCTGGTCTTCCTGACTCCAGACCCAGTACTCTATCCACTGTACCACCTAACTGCCCGTCATGAGGAAAAATGGGCAGCGGTCAATTCTCTTTGCAAATGGGTCATCATTTTGCTCTCTAGCTGTGTAGAGATGACAGAGGTATGTCTTCCTCCCTCCATAAATCAGAGGAGGGATTTTCCTCCCTGGGTTGATTCCAGAAACTTAGCAAAAGGAAACAGAAAAAAGAAGAGACTATAAAGGACAGATATCTTGAAAGTGCATTTGCCTTCTCAAGGGAATGATTTCAGATTGGGAGCTTATCACAAGGTCATTTATCTGTTTAAAAGCCTATTAAAGGGCTAGCTAGGGGGCTCAGTGGATTGAAAGCTAGTTCTGGAGATGAGAGATCCTGGATTCAAATTTGACCTCAGACACTTCCTAGCTGTGTGACCCTGGGCAAGTCACTTAACCCCCATTGCCTAGCCTTTTACTGCTCTCCTGCCTGGGAACTAATACACAGTACTGATTCTAAGACAGAAGGTAAGGATAAAAAAAAAATGAAGCCCATTTAAAGCAGATTTCATAAAAAAAAAAAAAAAAAAAAACACAACCACATTATGTTAAATGATCCCATTTAGACATACTCCCACACCCAAACTCCTCTTGCTTCTACCATGTCTATTATTCCCGTTTTAGGACTCAAAATTGCCCATGAAAATGAATGCACTTTACTGTTCTTCCTGGAAGGCTCATTGATTGGGAGTACTCCTTGTTTTTCGCTTTCCATCTTCCCACATGCTATCTTGATTTTGCATCACACATTTTGTTAAGCAAACTCTCTCCACAGCCCTGAGACTTGGTCATCTGTTTGTTTTGCAAATTACATCAGCTAGAAGTTTTTCTGCTCCTTCTTGTGAGCAGAAGAAATAGACCTTCTTAAAGAGACTAAAAGAAGTGAAGATGGATGTTTAGGTCCTCTTAAAATGAATTACTCTATAGCAACCTGGGGAGGAGAGAGGGGATGAAGGCCTCATTGAATTCTCAGGGATTGAAATGGCCTGGGGACCCCTACCAGACAAAATACGTGCCGCCCCTTTATCTAGGACCAGAAGAACCCAGAGGCAAATTCCACTGGCTAAAAGATGAGCACAGAACAGGTGACAGAGATCCAAGAAAAGGGAAAAGAAATGAGTCTTTTAAAAAATGCTTTTTCCCCAGAATACTGGATATTGGGGATAGTCTCAATCCCCAGATTATAGGAAATATAGAACAATAGAGCACTACGAAGAGAGAATCATGGGATGAATCTACAGACATTAGAAATGGGAAGGAACATTGCCAGTTTAGACAGGATGGGCCTGATGGGTTTCCTATCCCAGAGCTGGTTCTCAGGGACACTGACGATTCCTCAGGAGCCTCTACCACTTTGAGTGGCCTTCTTTCCCTGATCGTAAGAGGCCTGACTGAGGGATGGGTCTTGGCAGAGGTGTTCAGATTCTCCGGGCCTCTGAAAGGGAGTCCTGACACAGAGGTCCCCAACAAAATAAAAGCCAAATTTCCAGAACCAGCAGCACAGCCATAGGAGAGGATGGAGTTGTGGTCAATCTGCTACATGACAGGAGGCAGAAGAAAGTTCCTCATAGAGTCATAAAGAGGCTACTTCTGGTCCCTTTCCAGGTGTGTAGATACCTAGGAGGGAAAAACAGTTTGGCACTGTATTGAAAAGTTGAGAAAATTTTCCCTCCCTTCTTTGCAGAGGCAGAGGACTATGGGGGTTTATTTTTTTATATAAACCCTTACCTTCTATCTTAGAATCAATACTAAATATTGTCTCCAAGGTGGAAGATCAGCAAGGGCTAGGCAATGGGGCTTAAGTGACTTGTGCAGAGTCATCATATAACTAGGAAGCAAAGCCATATTTGAATCCAGGACCTCTATCTCTAAGCTGGTTCTCAAGTCACTGAGCACCTAGTTGCCCCTTGACTATAGGCATTTATTATGGTATGTATTGTCAGGCATAATTAACGTGCTAGTTTTACCAAACTACTCAATTTCTCTCTCTCTCTCTCTCTCTCTCTCTCTCTCTCTCTCTCTCTCTCTCTGTCTGTGTCTTCTCTTGTCTCTCAAATAAGGGATAGCCCAATGGGTAGGAGAAGAAGAGAAGAAATATATTCAGAAAGGAAGGTGATATCAAAACAAAGATAATGAAGATTTAAGAAGAAAATTTTTAAAAGAACAAATGTTCTGTAGACTTCCTGGCAAGCTAGAGCAGGAATCCTCCCTGCCTTATTGCCATGGCAACAACATCCCTCACAACTTCAGCAAAGCACCACTTTTTTTTTTTCTTTTTGCACATCCCACTAGACTTCCTTTTAAGCAAGTCTTATATAAGGAAGTAAAGGATGGTTGTTTGCTCTACAGGATTCTTCACTTTATAAAGGTATTCACTGCCCGAGTCCATTTATTCAGGATCTTTACTAGTTTTTGAAATATGGTTCAATTTACAAAAATTTTATTTCCATTCAAGTTTTGGGGACTGTATCTAGTAGAGTAACCAAAGGGTCTCCTTTCCTAATTATAAATGCAATAAGCTTGAGAGAGACAAATTATGGTGTAGAAAGACAGACACTAAGTGGACCCCCACTTTAGAAATATTAAGAAATCATATTTTCTCAGTATCTGAAGTCTTTGAACTAGTAGGAATGAAATAAGCTTTGTCAGTACTTCAATGCCAAGGAGACCTTCTCCTAGTCTGGAATTCTTTTGTCACATGCTTTCCCAAGGTCTTCTTTCCTTCCTTCCTACATACATACCTCCCTTCTTCCCTTCCTTCCTCCCTTCTTCCATCCCTCCCTTCCTCTCTCCCTCCCTCCCCACCCTCTCTTCCTTCCTCTCCTTCCTTCCTCTTTCTCTTCCTCCCCCTCTCTTTCTTTATAAGGGTTAGGCAATGGGAGTCAAGTGACTTGTCCAGGGTCACACAGCTAGGAATTATCTGAGACCAAATTTGAACACTGGACCTTCCATATCTAGACCTGGCTCTCTGTCCACTGAACCACTTTGCTGTGATTTCTAAAGGGAAATGAAGTCAAAGCTCAGGAAAGAATTCTGATTTTCCTGAAAACAGAATGGAATGATGAGTGGATAAGAGCAGAGGCTGCTGTGACTAATCCAATTAAGAGTAGTCTTCCTTTCCCTATCCTTGACCAGATTAGAGGGATTAGGAAAAGAACTCTCTAGGGAGCCCCAACATTTTGAGTTACCGCTGTCTGGTATGTCAAAGGCTGTCACTCAAACTCTGAAGTCTGGCTTAATTTTGACTATAGAATTTTGTCTTTGTTTCTGAACACTATAGGATGTATGGAGCCTATAAAGGGAACCCCTTCCTCCCAGGGTCATGGACTTTCTGCTTGTCTGAGCCAGTCCATTAGCACGGAAAGATAGAGTCACAATTAGCAAGAGAATTCTATCAGGTGATCCTCCCTCCAAGTAACAGTGTTAATATTATTATAATTTGGGCAGCACCTAGGTGGCTCAGTGAGTTGAGAAGGGAGGGCAAGTCTTAGACTTAGGCAAGTCACTTTAACCTTCATTGCCTAGCCCCATCTTCTGCCGTGGAGCCAATACACAATATTGATTCAAAAACAGAAGGGGAGGGTTTAAAGTGAGAGGAAAGGCAGTGGGAGGAAAGGGGACAGGGTCACTGGGGCCAAGGAGTCACCAAGGGCTTATAGGAGCCCAGCCAAAGGCAAGCGTGCCCCAGTCAATGGCTGGCAAGGGCTCAGAGCTGACCAGAGAGAAAGCTCATGGGAAATAAAGGGGGTGGGGGTGGAAGTCTATTTGGAAATGGCCAAACCTGAGAGTCTTCATGCATCTGACATGTACCGATGGGATGAGGCCGGTAGGACACCCAAACTGTCCCAGGAGTAGGCAGCAGAGATGAGTCAAGGAGGCAGGGGGGAGGCCTAGATCAAGAGAAATTAAGAAAATTTCAGAGCTGTGGATTAGGAATCAGGAGTCCTAGGATATAGTCCCACCTCTGCTGCTAACAGGTCACTTAGTTCCTCATGATAAAATGAGAAGCCCACTTGTCCTTCGGAGCTCAGGAATATTGCTGTGAGGATCTGAAAGCATCCCCTAATAGGAATGGAAATGCCTACTGCAAATGGAACATTGTGAGGTCCATTTGTAAAAATGCGTTTAAAGAGCTCCGAATATTCTAAAGCACAAAGAAAAAGTGGTTAGTTTATTGGTGTATTAGAGTGAGAACTGGACTAGGTCACATAGATACCAGTCCTGGCTTGCAGATCAGAGCACATACCCCTTGGAGGCAAATATAACACCAGTTTGGAAAGTGTTTTAAAAATACATAGGGTAGGGGCAGCTGGGTGGCTGGGTTGGTAGAGAGCCAGAACCAGAAGAGGTCCTGGGTTCAAATCTGACCTCAGACACTTCCCAGCTGTGTGACCCTGGGCAAGTCACTTAACCCCCATTGCCTAGCCTTTGCCACTCTTCTGCCTTGGAACCAATATTTAGTATTGATCCTACAGTAAGGGTTTAGAAAGAAAAAGGAAATATATAAATTTTGGTTCTGAAGGACTTATAATGAAAAATTCTATCTACCTCCAGAGAAAGACCGGATGGAGTCTCAATCCAGATTGATCATACTGTTTTTTACCTTATTTTATGTGAGGTTTGAGGTTTTTTGTGTCTGTTGTTTTTGTCCACATGACTGACATGGAAATATCTTTTGCATGACAGTATGTATATAACTTCTATCAAATTTCTTGCCAAATCAGTGATGGGAAAGAAGAAGGAATTTGGATTTCAAAAATTTTTTAAATGAAAGTTTAAAATTCTTTTGGCATGTAGTTGGAAAAAATAAAATATAAAAACTATTAAAATCCATAGATTTCTATTTTACCTTCATGGAATCTCTCACCCACGTTCCTCTTTTCCTCTGACCTTGCCCCAACCCTGGTGCAGTCCTCATCACCCCCATGGTAGTTGCCTGCTAGTCTCCCTCCCTGCCACAAATCTCTTACCACACTGGCCCATTGTTATCCATCAAAGTGAATTTCCTAATGCTCAGGTCTGGCCATATCACTGTTGTTGCTTTCAATTTATTTATTTTTAAATTTTCAATCATCTCTGACTCTTCGTGACCTTATTTGGGGTTTCCTTGGCAGAGATACTAGAGTGGTTTGTCATTGCCTTCTCCAGCTCCTTTTACAGATGGGGAAACTGAGGCCAACAGGGCAAAGTGACTTGCCCAGGGTCATACAGCTAGTAAGTGTCTGAGGTCAGATTTTAACTCAGGAAGATGACTCTTCCTGAATTCCTTAACGATTACAAAAGCCTTCCAATTAGTCTCTCCTGAAAGCATCCTCCAGAACAGGTGCCAAAATGATTTTCCTAAAGCATAGATTAAGCCCTGCTACCTTATCCTCTCTCCTTAATAAACTCTAGCCACTCCCTGTTACCTGCAAACTCAGAAAAGGACTGTTTTGTTTGGAATTTAAGGCCCTTCATGACCAGGCCCTTTCCTACCTTTTCCCTTTTTTTTTCACTTTACTCCCCTCCAGTGATGTTGGCTAAGGGCAGCTAGATGGCACAGAGGATAGAGCACTGGACCTAGAATCAGAAAGACCTGAGTTCAGATCCTGCCTCAAACCTTAATTCGCTGTGTGACCTTAGGCACACACTTTACCTGTCTGCCTCAGTTTCCTCAGCTGTAAAATGGGGCTAATAAAAGTACCTACCTCCCAGGGTAGATTGAACAGTTCCATGATTGTTGTAAGGATCAAGAATGAGATATTTGTAAAGTACTTAGCACAGTGCTTAGCACACAGTAGGTGCTATTTAAAAATACTTATCCCTTCTCCCAATTGCTGTTCTTTGTATATTATATTCCATTTCCTTTCACCATGTCTTTGCACTGGACATTCCCTGATGCCTAGAATTCTTTCCTTTTCATCTCTAGCTCTTGACCTTCCCGACTTCCTTCAAGATTCTGCTCACGTGCTTCCTTCTGCAAAAGGCTTTCCTTCACTGCCTAAGCTTTCTCCTTTAGGTTACTTTCTTTCTATTCTGTAAATATCTTATTTATACCCAATTATTTATAGGCTGTCTCCTCCAGAGTATGTAAATATTTTGTGATTTTGTCCTTTGTATCCTCAGCACATAGCACAGGGTCTGACACTGAGATGGCTGCTTTAAAAATAGTTTTTGATTGGAGGCAACTGGATGGCTCAATGGATTGAGAGTCAGACCCAGAGAAGGGGGTCCTAGGTTCAAATAGCTTCAGACACTTTCCAGCTGTGTGACTCTGGGCAAGACACTTAACCCCCATTGCCTAGCCCTTACTGTTCTTCTGCCTGGGAACCAATACACAGAATTGATTCTAAGACCGAAGATACGGGTTTAAAAAAAATGGTGTTGATTGTCTGATTAATTGGCTTCTCTTCCCTTTTGAGGCTGCTGACAGGGAACATGCTTAGGTAAAGAGGGTTCCAACTGCCCAAACAAGAGCTAGGTAGCACAGTGGATAGAGTGCCAGGCTTGAAGTCTGGGTTCAAATCTGACCTCAAATATTTCCTAGCTATGTGACCCTGGGCAAATCATTTAATCCCAATTGCCTAGCCCTGACTGTTCTTCTGTTTTAGAATTGATACTAAGATAGAAGGTAAAGGTTTTTAAAAATGCTATGTGTTGGAAAAATTGAAAACTAGAGAATCAGATAATCTCTCTTTCTACTACTCTTGAATAACTTTAGGTGGGTGTTATTCAGTGTTGTAAATGTCCCTGGAGAAATCTCATGTGCCAGGAGATGTTGCCAGTTGCCTAAAGTCTTAGCATGAACTGCACTGAAGGCTCTGTTACTGGGTCAACAAAATTATGTCCTT
>NC_058133.1:264055341-264066378 GCF_016433145.1 Gracilinanus agilis | reverse complement strand
TTCCTTCCTTCCTTCCTTCCTTCCTTCCTTCCTTCCTTCCTTCCTTCCTTCCTTCCTTCCTTCCTTCCTTCCTTCCTTCCTTCCTTCCTTCCTTTTCTAAGACAGAAGGGCAACAGCTAGGCAAACAGAGTTAAATGATTTGCTCTGGATCACACAGCTAGGAAGTATCTGATGCTATATGTGAAGTCAGATTTTTCCTGACTACAGTCTTCACTCTCTAGTCACTGAGCTACCTGACTGTCCCTTGACAGCACTTTCTGGTGTCCCCTCTCTTGGGTATTTTTTTTTCAGAGTTCATAGGACCTTGAAGATACAGCTGGAGGAGGAAGGTTGGAATAGTTGCTCTTAGAGGGATTTTATTAGAAATGAGCATTGCAGGGGCAGCTAGGTGACTCAATGGATAAAGAGTCAGGCCTGGAATCAGGAGGACCTGGGTTCAAATCTAGTCTCAGGCACTTCCTAGCTATGTGACTCTGGGCAAGTCATTAGCCTCAATCGCCTAACCCAGTGATTCCCAAAGTGGGTGCTACCACCCCCTGGTGGGTGCTGCAGCAATCCAGGGAATGGTGATGGCCACACTTTTTTTGTATTACATTCTATTCTGAGTTCAATAAATAGTTTCATAATTTCCAGGGGGCACTAAGTAATATTTTTCTGGAAAGGGGGGGTAGGCCAAAAAAGTTTGGGAAACACTGGCCTAACCCTTACTGCTCTTCTGCCTTACAACTTATACTTAGAATCCATTCTAAGACAGAAGGTAAAGGTTTTTAAAAGTTAAAAAAAAAAAAAAGTAAGCATCGCATAATCTTTTCTAAAAATGTTTGTGGCTCCCTCTCATCCTTTTCTTTCTCTATTAGAGTTCAAACCCATTAGGCATACTTACTGCTGTTCTCTTTTCTTTGCTCGCCTTGATTTTCGATGTCTTGAGAAGTCTCTCCTGGTGTCATTTGTGTCACAGCTGGTCCTTCTAAACAACTTTTTCACCCAATTTGTGTCATCCACGGGGTGGCCCCTAGGTGCAATTATACAAGAGGTGAAGTTTGTCTTTGACCCCACTCTCATCCCAATTTATTCATCCTAGGCCCAGTCTCCTTGGGGATTTTTCTACTCTCAGCCTAAGGACCTGAAATGATTAACTCCTGCTTATGGAATAGTAGCTTAATAGGAGCAGATGAGACATTGAACAGACCCCTTGTGGCTACTGAGAAGAGCCACATGGGATGATAAGGCATGGACAGATTGTAATCTGTATCATTGAAAGGAATATCCATCCTTTAGAGCAGTGGTTCCCAAACTTTTTTGGCCTACCGTCCCCTTTCCAGAAAAAATATTACTTAGCCCCCTGGAAATTAATTTTTTAAAAATTTTAATAGCAATTAATAGGAAAGATAAATGCACCTTCACTGCCTCCCTGGATCACTGCAGCACCCACCAGGGGGCGGTGGTACCCACTTTGGGAATCACTGCTTTAGATTATTCTAATAAAGTAGATTCAGGAGGAACTCTATTTAACAAAGTTTTATTAATTAATGTATATGTTATCACACTGTGATCATCTTAAAGCCACAAACTATTTTTTTATTAAAAAAAAAAGATTGCCTCACAAGTGTTTCATACATGTATTTCTAGTAGTACTTTCTGGAGATGATGCATCCACCCAAAGAAGTGAGTCAGTGGGTGGAGATTTCAGACCCTCTGCAGACTTGGGCAGGGCACCTGCTACAAAGCCAGCCCCTTAAGTCACCCCAGGTAGCCTCCTATTTACTTCTCATGCAAGAAAACATATTAGGTATTGGGAGTGCATGACTGTGATGGAATTTTGTGGAATTGTGGATGTTGGATGGGATTACTACTGCGCCATAAGAAATGATGAACAAGCTAATTTTTAAAGAAACTTGGAAAGAACTACAGAGGATAATGAACAACAAAATGAGCAGAACCAAGAGAACATCATTCACAGTTACAGAATTAATTTTAGAAGGATAAACTGTGAATGTTATCTCCAGAGAGTGAACTGAAAAATGGAAACATGAAAGACTGAGTTTATATGAACATGTCAGACTCTTGGACAATAGCTTCTGTGATGCAGAAAGGGTGGGGAGAGGAGGGGACATGTATGGATGGGATCTATTATGTAGATATGAAGAAAAGTCAGCTAAACATATAAGAGATTATGATTCCATTTACATATAATTTTTGAATATGGAAATGCTTGTTTTATGTGATTTTTTTTAATTTGGGATTTTTTTTTAAGGAGGGTAGCTGGGTGATTCAATGGATTGAGAGCCTGGCCCTGAGATGGGAGGTCCTGGGTTCAAATCTGTCCTCAGACATTCCCTAGCTGTGTGACCCTGGACAAGTCACTTTACCCTTGTTGCCTAGTCCTTACTGCTCTTCTGCCTTAGAACCAATACACAGGATTGATTTTAAGATAGAATGTAAGGATTAAAAAAAATTTTTTTTAAAGCATATCAGGCAACAACTGTACAGGTTGCTGCTATAGACTAGATCCCAGTTTCTTTGCTCAAATCAGGAATTAGCTGAGAATTAAGTGTGAGAAGAGGACTGGGTAGGGAGGTAGGTGTAGGTGGGCAGAGGGACAAGTGGGAGGTGTTGTCTTCCACTATTACCAAAGAAGGCATGGAATAAATCAGTTGGAATTAATGACGACGTTAACCTGAATATAATGATTGCAAGGCTGCCCAGGAATAAAATGCAGCCATTTCTGAAAGGGAAGCAGGCATTGGGCAATCCAATAAGAATCAGCCTCAAAGAAGTAAAGTAGGTTACTTCAGCCAGGAGGCATTAGAAGGGTGGAGTTGAATTATCTGACCTGGGCACAAGGCCCAAATGGTGGTGAGTCAGTCAGTCCCTGGATTGTCCAAACCCCACTCTTACCTCTGAGGTAAAGGAAGGCCCCCTCCCATCCACCTCCAAGAAACACTTACTTCACAGAAGGCTTGGAGACGGCTTCCTTCTTTTTGACCAAAAACACAGTGATTTTCTGATTCGAAGAAGCTATATCCAGAACCAAAATGGAGAAGTAATGGGGAAAAAGAAAAGTTAGCCGTTAGTCCTGACATAACAAATGGTAAGCCTGCCCTGTGGATGGAGCAACAGGTGGAGAAAACTATTTTTTAATGCCCTTAAATATTTAATTTTATTTTTCACTTTGCCAAAAATCTATTTTCTCTCCCTTAGAGTGAAAAACATTTCTAAACCCAGCTAGTGTCTTTCTCAGTAAGTCAACAAACATTTATTAAGCACTTACTATGTGCCAGGCACCATTACCAAGCATTGGAGATTACAAATACAAGCAAAAAGAAAGCCAGTCCTTGCCCTCCGGGAGCTTATATTCTGAAGCAGGAAGACTGTGCTTAAAAAGGAAGCTGAAAGCCTGGGTGAGGGGAGGGAGAGGTACTCTTAGGGAACAGATAGTAGCTAAATTCAGAGAATGAGTTCCTAGTTGCTTAGACAGTTGGGATAGCATTAAACAAAAATCAATAAACAATCTTGTCTTCTGTCTTAGAATCAATACTAAGTATCAGTCCTAAGGCATAAGAGCAGTAAGAGCCAGGCAATTGGGGTTAAATGACTTGCCCAGGGTCACACAGAGAGGACATATCTGAGGTCAGATGAGGACCTCCCATCTCCAGACCTGGTCCTCTATTCACTCTATCCACTTAGCTGCCCTGTCAGGACAGCTTTGTCTCCATGGTCTTATTTTTTTGTTTTGTTTGTTTTTTGTTTGTTTTGGGGGAGATAAAAAAGGTACAAGAATCTCTGCCCAAATTCTATTGACTTAAATACTTTTCACTATAAACTGAACTGTGAAACAATTACCCAAACTATGGGAAGCCTCACCATTTGGACCCTGAGAGTCTTCCCATGATTGTATTCCCAAACCACCCTCTAGGTCCATGTTGGTGAACCTATGGCACGAATGCTGGAGTGCGCAGAAGGGAGCCACTCCCCTTCCCATCTCCACACAAGCCTGAGGACATTCCTCCCATCACCTGCCCAACAGCCCAAAGGGAGCACTTCCTCCCTTCTTTGTCTGGGGTAAGGTGGGAGGTTCACGTGCAGCATGAGAGTTGCAGTTTGGGTACTTGTTCTCTACGATCTCTAAAAGGCTCACCATCACTGCTCTAGGTTGAGATTCTAGATTTCTCCTACATAGACTCTTTAGCTCTGTCTAAATCAATCTCATTATCTCCTGTGAATGCCTTATCTCTCTGCCCTTGCCCATTTTCTCATGCCATTCCCTCCTCTATGCCCTATAAGCTTCTATCTGTTGATGTTCTTCCCATCTTTCTGGGCCCAGACCAAATGTCACCTTCTCCAAGAGATAGCTGGTGGCATACTGGACAGAGTTTTGAACTTGGAGTCAAGAAGACCTGAGTTCAAACCCAGCCTCAGGTACTTATTAATTGTGTGGCCCTGGGCAAATCACCTAACTTCTATCTGTCTCGGTTTCCTCACCTATAAAATGGGAATAATAATAGTATCTACTCCCACAGGCATTGTAAGAACCAATGAGGTAATATTTGAAAAGTGCTATATAAATGTGAATTATTATTCTTATTAAGAAGCCTTTCCTGATTATTTCTATCCAAAGGGGATCCTTCCCATCTGTGGAAAATAAGAATCGTGGCAATAATAATAGTAGTAACTTACATGTGTCTGATACTTTATGGATTAGAAAGCACTTCATAAATAACAAGAATTTATTATTTATTTATGCTCTATTATATTATAATAATCATATTTCATAATATTTATTTGTGTCTTAAGGTTTGCAGAGTGTTTTACATCTTTTAACTCATTTAATCCTCACAACAACTCTGAGAGGTGAACATTAGTACTCTTCCCTTTTTACAGATGAGGAAAGTGAGATCAAGAGAGGTTAAATGATTTACCCAGGGTCATATGTTTCTAAGCATCTGAGGTAGGATTCAAACTCAGCTCTTCCTATCAACTTTACCATATGATTAATGATTACCTCACTATTCTAATTGAGCTGCATAAGAACCCTTTGGACTCTCATAGAACTTATTTCATACTTCCTCTTGCCATAATCTGAATCTTCTCCTTTTGTTTAAGAACATTCATGCATATAAAAAAATCTTTGAATGAATCATCAGAAATCCTGGGCCAACCCAACCTGTTGTCAACCTCCCCTTTTAGCTGTTAAGTTTAGATAATATCCTTTGAAGGACCTGAGTTTAGAGTGAGAGAACCCAGGGTCAGGTCCTAGAACTGCCACTCAATCAAAATCTGGAGGAAAGATTCAGATCATTTGGGGTTTTTCTTTCTTTTTTCTCCTTCCTTCCTTCCTTCCTTCCTTCCTTCCTTCCTTCCTTCCTTCCTTCCTTCCTTTCCTTCCTTCTTTCTTTTTGAACTCTTACCATCTGTCTTAGTATCAATTTTAAAACAGAAGAGCATCAAAGGCTAGGCAGTTGGGGTTAGGTGACTTAGGATCTAGGGTCACATAGCTAGGAAATATCTGAGGCTAGATTTGAATCCAGGTCCTCCCAACTTCAAGCCTAGTGTGCTACCTAGCTACTATCCTATATCTTCTTCCTTCAATGTAGAGCAAGTTCTTTGCCTCTGGGGCTCCTGCTCCATCCTCTCCCAGAAACACTCTTTTATCACATTTAGGCACTTGGGAAGCCCTTCTAATGACAGATTCTCCTTTTGTACTCAGGATATGTAAAGTGTAAGGAGGCACAGAGCAGACAAGGCCAGCACAGGGTCAGCCAGCTGCTAGCTACACTTGGTTATAAAGAAGGCTTTGTTCCTGACTTGGCCATGATCCTGACCTGATGGAACTAAGCAAGCACTGGATTGGGCCCCGAGGGCAGAACAAATCATTGACACTGAAAAAACAAGCAAATCAGTCTAGTGGAAGATTTGATAGCAGCCAGGCATCTTTAATGAATATGAACTGTCCACTTAAGTTCAGGCGAAGCACTGAAGAACTCTCCTGGAGCCAGGAAGTCTTAAATTCAAATCTGGTCTCAAACTAGCTCTGTGACCCCAGGCAAGTACTTATTCTCCATTTGCCTCAGTTTCCTCAGCTGTAAAATGGAGTGATAATGGTTCCTAGCTCCCAGGGCTGTCATGAGGATCACATAAAATACTATTTGTAAAGTGATTGGCACAGTGCCTGATATGTTTTGTGGTTTAGTCATTTCAGTCTCTTCATGGCCCTATTTGGGGTTTTATTGGCAAAGATACTAGAGCGTTTGTCATTTCCTTCTCCAGGTCATTTTACAGATGAGGAAATTGAGGCAAATGAGGTGAGGTGATTTGCCCAGGGTTACATAGTTAGTTAGTATCTAAGGCTGGATTTAAACTCAGATCTTGTTTCCAAGCCTGGCACTCTATCCGCTATGCTACCTAGGAAGCCCCTCTGTGCATGACACATAGTAGATGCTTAATATTTGTTTCCTTTCTTCTTTTCTTTCTTCCTACTGGGAGCTGGAGATTCTCCAACTGTACCATAACAAAGTGGGCCAACTCAGATTCCAGCATGACCTGCCCTTCTCAACAGTACAAGCTAAGGACCCCTAGACTTTGTCAGCCACCCTATGGAACAGTTGAACTTTCCTACATGTATTGTCATATCCCAAGTGGAATGGGAGATCTCCAAGTCCAGAAACCAACTGGCTTTCTCTTTCTCTTCCCAGTGCTTGGAACATAATGAGCACTCACTTAATCAAGGCTTTTCCCATTTGTATTTGAGATGGGCTCCCATGAAAAGAGGCGTCCCACTAACCATTCCAAGGAGCTAGAAGCAATCCAAAGAACATGGAAACAGTAGCTGATTGATTAGTATGGAGCCACCTTTCCGATAAGACATAGGAGCTGCTTAGATTCAGAGTTAGGAGAAAACTCCTCACATGGCTCCTTAGATATGAGCTAGGTCCTTGGTTGGGCATCTTTGACCAGCAGGAACAGGTGGTTCAGTTTCCCAGCCACTCAGGACTAGGCTCAAACAACGTCCAGCTTCCCCAGTCACTGTCTTCCTTAGCCTCTGTCCAGAAAGAGCAAAAATTGACTGAAACTTGCTCCAGGCAGCTAACATACCATCAGCATCCCATTCACACTGCCGATTTCACCCCACTCGCCAGCGATTCTGGGTAAAACCATGCAGACCAAAAAGGAACTGTGGGTAATCTTAGTTACAGGGACAGTACTACCACCCAAGAAGTCAACTCCTTCTCTGAAAAACCAGTCAAGATAAAAAGCATTCCTGAAAACCCCACCCTATCACCACCACCACCATCTCTCCCTAAAAACAATAAAGCTTGCTTGACACAGAGATTACCTGAGTTCTCAGTTCTTTGGACAAGACCCTGATCTTGCTGTCCACACCATAATCACAACTGTCCCTTGGATTTGAATGGCTCATTTATGTGATTCTATTCATCAAGAGTGTGTAGCCATGGGGGCAGATGGGTAGCTCAGTGGATTGAGAGCCAGACCTAGAGATAGGAGGCCCCAGGTTCAAATCTGGCCTCAGACACTTCCTAGCAGTGTGACTTTGGGAAAGTCACTTAACCCCCTTTGCCTAGCCTTTACTGCTCTTCTGCCTTAGAACTAATACTGTACATGGTATTGAGTCTAAGACGGAAGGTAAGGATTTTAAAAAAACTGAAAGGGTAGCTAAGTGGCTCAGTGAGTAGAAAACCAGGTCCGGAGACAGGAGGTCCTGGGTTCAAATCTGCCCTCAAACATTTCCAATCCCTAATTGCCTAGCCCTTGCTGCTCTTCTGACTTGGAACTGATACACAGTATTGATTCTAAGATGGAAGGTGAGGGTTTTAAAAAACTGAAGGGGCAACTAAGTGGCTCAGTAGAGAGCCAGGAGGACCTGAGTTCAAATCTAAACTCAGACACCTCCAAGTTTTGTGACCCTGGGCAAGTCACTCAACCTAATTGCCTTGCCTTTACAACTCTTCTGCCTTGGAACTGATACTTAGTATCTCTTCTAAGACATAAGTAAGAGGGGTTTTTTAATGAATTATTTTTTACTGTTACTAAATAATCCCCATATGTGAAAGCCCATGAGAAACCCCATTGGGGGAAAAAAAGAAATCCCATAGGTGGAAGGCAGTACCTTGGGGCTGGGACGTCGTGTCAGTTTCCACGGATGATGCCCACATAGGAGACACTGAAGGTGAATGAAGATATATCGACGGAGGATATAACATAACTGGAGATGTTGGGGATAACGTTGGGGATGGCACTAAATGTGAAGGAAGTGACTGCACAGGTGTTGATGCCGGTGACTGTACAGGGGGTGAGGCAGGTAACTGCACAAAGGTCGGTAGAGATGAGAAAGACACCGAGAGAGTCATGGACGATTGCATGAGTGCTGGGAGCGAGCGTGTCATTGAATGAAGAGCTGGTGAGAGTGGCGACTGTTCGGATGGTGATGAGACAAGGCAGGCTCTAGATGAATCAGGTGGTGACGGGACAGGGAGCCCCACAAGGGAGACAAGTGACTGCACAGGTGACTTTACAGGTGATGGAACTGCCTCTGTAGATGGCTGTGTGGCTGATGAGAAAGGGAGCTGAGCAAGTACAAATTCAAAATCCTCCTCCTCATCGTTGTCGTCATCCTTCCCATTCCCCTTGGCGGCTTCATTCAGAGGGTGTCTCGAGGGCTTTGACGAGGTGGTCCCTGCAGTCTCTGAGTTCTGCCCATCAATCGCTTTCCATTCCCCACATTGGGGCAGATGCTTTCCCAAGGAGAACACTTCCACCCGTGGGAATATTAAATTCTTGGTGGGAGACTCGAGGTAGACAGCATCTAGCAAAGACAGCAGAATGGGCATCCTCATGGCAACCTTAGAAACACTCTACACTGGCAAAGCACTTCAAAGAAAATTTTAGATCGCCCACACCGATATTATTTCATTTTATCTTTACAACAACCCTCTAAAGTGGGGAAGACAAACATCCCTTCCTCAGAATTTAGAGGACAAATCTGGTTCTGCCACTTATGATATGGGCAGCTCGGTAGCACAATGAATAGATTATTGGGGCTGAAGTTGAATCTTCCTGAGTTCAAAGTTTAAGTCTATCCACTGTGCCACATAGTTGGCTAGTAATCTTTAATAGCTCCCAATGAGTGGGCATAGTATACTTAGATAAAAGACCCTGATTATCCATTTACACAGTGAAACATGTTTCAAAGGATACTTTGTGACCTTGGGCCAGTCATTTAATATCTCTCTGTCTCATCTGTAAAAAATTAAAGAGGGATAAGAAGCCAAAGAATGCTTTTCCCAAATTTATTCTAACCCCAGCTATTTATTAGATGTTTGATCTTGAAGAAGTCACTTAACCACACTTGCCTCAGTTTCCTCATTTGTAAAATGAGCTGGAGAAGGAAATTCTCAGACCAGCATTCTACCTCTGGGGTGATGAGATGGGATATTTCAGTCAGTTCCAACTCTCCATGATACAATTTGGGGTCTTCTTGACAAAAATACTGGAGCGGTTTAGCATTGCCTTCTCCAGTACATTTTATAGATGAGCAAACTGAAGCAAATAGAGTTGTGACTTGCCCAGGGTCACTCAGCTAGGAAGTGTCTGAGACTGGATTTGAACCCAGAAAGGGTCTTCCTGACTCCAGTTATAGATTGCTAATAAGTATCTGTTGTCTTACTGAGTTACTAATATTCCTCAAAATACAGCTCAGGAATTGTCTCTTATTATGAGAACCCTGTGTAATGTCATGGAGAGTCTCCTGGATCTGAAGGCAGAAGCCTGGATGTGGTCTGCTACTCATTACCTGTATGGTCTTGGGTGAGTCACTTAACCTGGTCAATCCCTAGTTTGCTATCTAGAAAATGAAAGAGAAGATGGAGAGGGGCAGCCAAGTGGATTGGTAGATTAAGAGCCAGACCTGGAGACAGGAGATCCTAAACTCAAATCTGGCCTCAGATACTTTTTAGCTTTGTGACCCTGGGCAAGTCACTTAACCTTCATGACCTAGCCTTGATACTTTTCTGCCTTGGAACCAATACACAGTATTAATTCTAAGATGGAATGTAAGGGTTTAAAAAAAAGAAGGAAAATGAAAAGGTTGGACTTCATGGCCTCCAAGGCCCCTTCTGGCTTAGAATCTATGACCCTATGGTTTCCTGATTATTCCTCTTTCTGCAACTGTTAGGGCTCTTCCATACTTTATAATTGCTTTGTATTTGTGTTTATTTATCTGTGCACATGTTATTCCTATCCATTAGGATATAAGTTTACCAGGCACACTCCTGCGATCCCTGCTTCTAGGTAAACCGAGGCTGCTGGATTGTTTGAGTTTGGGCATTGTTAGCTACAGTGGGCTAAGCCAATCCAGGGTCTGACCTAAATCTGGCATTAATAAGGTGAGTACCTTAAGATTGGAAGCCATGAAGCTGCCTGAGGCTGAGCTGGCTCAGGTGGAAAATGGAGCAAGTGGCCCCACTTTCACCTTGGGGAGATAGGAGACTCAGTCTCCAAAAAAATAAGGAGGTGAGAAGGAAATATAAGCTCCTGGAGGGGAGGGACATACTCACACACTCAAACATACTCCCTCTCTCTCACACAATACTCTTTCACACATAAACACACATTCTCTCTTATACACACTCACACACACTTCTCATATACATACTAACATTCACACACACATACACACACTTTCTCACATATACTCACACACTTACACATACACTCTCTTACACACATTCTGTGTCACACATACACTCTTCTCTCTCTGGTTCTCCCTTTGATTCTCTCTTTCTCTGGTTCTTTCTCTCTCTGGTTCTTTCTCTCTCTGGTTCTTTCTCTCTCTCTGGTTCTCTCTTTCTCTAGTTCTTTCTCTTTCTGGTTCATTCTCTCTCTCTGGTTCTCTCTCTCTGGTTCTCTCTCTCTGGTTTTCTCTCTCTCTCTCTCTCTCTCTGGTTTTCTCTCTCTCTCTCTCTCTCTTTCTCTCTCTCTCTCTCTCTCTCTCTCTCTCTCTCTCTCTCTCTCTCTCCCCTC
>NC_058133.1:264032032-264050579 GCF_016433145.1 Gracilinanus agilis | reverse complement strand
TCCCTCCCTCCCTCCTCTTTCTTTCTTTCTTTCTTTCTTTCTTTCTTTCTTTCTTTCTTTCTTTCTTTCTTTCTTTCTTTCTTCTTAACCTCTGTTTTAGTGTCAATTCTAAGACAAAAGAGCAGTGAGGGACACTTCCCAGCTGTGTGGCCCTGGGCAAGTCACTTGACCCCCATTGCCTACCCTTACCAATCTTCCACCTATAAGTCAATACACAGAAGTTAAGGGTTTAAAAATTAAAAAAAAATTATAAAAAAAAAAAGAGCAGTGAGGGCTAGGCAATCAGGGTTAAGTGATTTGCTCCTTGTCACAAAGCTAAGAAATGTCTGAGGCCAGATTTGAACCCAGGTTCTCCTGACTCCAGGCCTAGTACTCTGTCCATTGTGCCATGTAGCTGCCCCCTAACCCATGTCTTCTTGATTCCAAAGTTCCTCTATACCCAACTCTACTGGCTGACTCTCTCTGGGATTCACTGTTGGAGAGGAGATTCTCCTTTCAGATAAGCAGTTGGACTAAATGATAGCTAAGAGTTTTTCCATCTCTGAGACTCCATGAATTTTGAGTTTATTGTTCAATTAAGTTATTATTGTCAAATGAATCAAATGTTATTTATTGTTAAGTTCTTGGGTTTCACTATTTTTCTCAATTGCTCTTTCAAAGTCCTTAAGATGGCTCAGTTCTTTTTTCTTTCTAAAACTCTCACCTCCCATCTTAAAATCAATACTAAGTACTGGTTCCAAAGCAGAAAAGTGGCCACACATTTGGGATTAAGTGACTTGCCCAGGGTCACACAGCTAGGAAGTGTCTGAGGCCACATTTGAACCCAGGACCTCCCATCTCCAGACCTGGTTCTCTGTCCACTGAGCCACCCAGCTGCCCCAAGATGGTTCAATTCTTCAGCTGTTTCTACATCTCAGAACAGATATGTCTCCACCCGGTCTACATTCTACAAATTAAGGCAAGGAAGTAGGTCAATGTGCTTTGAAGAAAATTCTCAAAAATTGGTTAAAAATAAAGCAGAATAGGGCACTAGAACATTGAATGTGTATTTAAAGGACCTAGTTCAAATCCTGTCTCCTGTTTACAAACTGTGTGGCCTTTGGCAGCCACAGTTTTCTTCTATAAAATGAGTAAGTTGAACTAGAAGCTCACTGTAGAAACTTCTAATTCTAGATCCAATGGGATAAAGGAGAGTGGGTATTAATTCTATTCCCCCCAAATTCCAATTAACCTGCCATTGCTTGAGTATCTCAATTATTGAAGGCTGTGTGGGATATGGAAGGGGATGACCCATTGGTTATTCCTTTATCCCTGCATGAAATTCCGGTGGGAGATAGAGGTTTGGACCAGAATGTTTTTCTGGTTTTAAAATATGGACAGTCATTGGTTGACTCAGGCAATATGGTGAAGCGGAAAGAGCTCTAAACACGGTATCCAGAAGACTCAAATTCAAGTCTACATTTCTAATTATGTAACCCTGGGTAAGTCACCTAACCTCTTTGGGGTTCGGTTTCCTCCTTTGTAGAATCGGGGCTGGTCCTGGATTCAGTGACCTCAGAGGTCCCTTCCAGCTCAAAATCTATCATCTTATGACTAGAGAACTGACTGTGGAATATCTATGGGACTGTGTAGTGGGCAAACCATGAAGTTAAAGCTATATCCAGTGCTAATGTCATGAAAAGGAAAGAACGCCTCCAAGAAGGGACATATAAGTCTTCAGGATATCAGGATATGGGATGCTCCTTTTGACAAAGAGATCTCACTCATGGAGGCCGAGGGTGGAGAAGGTGGATGAATTGGCAACAGGAAGAAGTACCTGCCCAAGGTCTCTTTAGAAGGGAGGATCAGAATAAAGGAGAAAAAAATATGTCCTTCTAAATTTCTAAATATAGGGCTGGACTGAAGAGTTGATGATGCTACTTTGGGGCTGGGCCATTTCCAGTGTTTGACTCCTCAGTCATACCAGCTCTCAGACATGAATTATCTGTGGGTGTGAGGCTTTGGGTTGCACCATTTCCATTCCTTTGGTCAGAGGCAGGAATGGATCTAGAACACATTACGAGGACACAAATGGCAATTTATCCATCGATGGCCAACTATCTCTTAGTCACAATGGCTAGAACCTGAGAAATACGGATACTCGCCCCAGCCTTGGGAGACTGGGAGGGATCAAGTTTAGCCTGCTCAGTGTAAAAGATCATCTAAGTAAGCAACTCAGTTTATATTCAGTTTTTATATTTCTATATAGCTGTAAATTCTCTGTATGTAACCCTATTAAATAACCATTATTTACTGATAAACCATAAGGAATACTAATTATTAATTGATTAAAGAACTATATATGAGAATCCATAATCAATAACCATATTAAAAGAAAACCTTTAGAAATGCTTTTGCAAAATATGTTTGCTAAGGAGAGCTGGCACACATCTTTAGCGTCTTGGAACATATCTAGACTTCTTAAGGCAGTAGTATCTCTTTTGGCTCTGAAACTAGGGAATAACCTTGGCTGTGACTATATTGAAACAGAGGGATTAAATCATTCCTCCCTTCATAAGAAGATAAGGAAACAACCTGACGCTCTGGGGAAAAAAAGAAACTTTATAAACGGGAAACTGGTTTTCTCCTTCTGAAGAAACATTCACCTGACCCTTCCTCTCCCCCTTTGGGGGAAGTTTGTGTAATCTAATGTTATGGGAGCAAACTGGCAAAGCATTAGGTGCGTCTTTGACCCTGACACTATGATGAATGAATTTAACAAAAAGGGTCAGTTTGGGCTCAGAGGATTGTTTTCCCAGTATTTTATTTATTTAATGTCCAGAGAAGTACAGGATGTCACAGTTGAAGGAGGCCTCTGCAGAGAACTCACCAATACAACACAGAGGCCATTATGGTCTAGGGCAGTGATAGTGAACCTTTTAGAGGCGGAGTGCCCAAACTGCATCCTCATGCTGCATGTGAGTTGTCCCCTTACACCCAGACAGGGGAGGGAAGAAGCATTCCCATTGGGCTGCTAGGCAAAGGGGTGGATGAAATGAGAAATGTCCTCAGGCATGCATGGAGAGGAGGAAGGGAACAACCCTCTCCAGCAGACATGCCATAGGTTCACCAACACAAATCTCAAATTTTTTTTATCTCAAGATCCCTTTACACTCTGTCTTTTTTTTAGCCCTTACTTTTTGTCTTAGAATCACACTGTGTATTGGTTCCAAGGCAGAAGAGCATAAAGGTTAGGCAATGGGAATTAAACGACTTGCCCAAGGTCACATAGCTAGAAAGTATCTGAAACCAGATCTGAACCCAGGATTTCCCTTCTCCTGGCCTGACTTTCTAACTCCTAAGTCACTAACTGTCCCCAAATTTCCTTTTATCAGCAACATTAGATGGAGAGATCAGTTTTCTGTCCTTGGGGGTTTTTGGCTGTGATGTTACACAAATCACTCATGTTGAGCTTTTGATCCACTAAAACATATAGGTCCCTTTCCCTTTTGAAAATGCAGGAACCAAAGCCTGGAAAAGGGAAATCACTTACTCAGGGTTACTGAAGAAGGAAATGTTGGTAGCCTAGACTGTAATTCAAGCATTCTGCTGAAAACACTGATTTCTCTCTAAGGTCACAGCAATCTAATGGAGGAAAGGTTTAGGAAAGAGATGAAGAGTTTTATTTTGGAACATATTGGATATACTAGATAGGGCAGCTAAGTGACTCAGTGGATAGAGAGCCAGATCTGGAATCAGGAAGACCTGATTCTGACCTCAGATACTTCCTACCTGTTTGATCCTGGGCAAGTCACTTTACTCCATTTGCCCAGTCCTTGCCCTTCTGTCTTAGAGTTGTTTCTAAAACAGAAAATAAAGGCTAGGGGCAGCTGGGTAGCTCAGTGGATTGAGAGCCAGGCCTAGAGACAGGAGGTCCTAGGTTCAAATCTGGCCTCAGACACTTCCCAGTTGTGTGACCCTGGGCAAGTCACTTGACCCCCATTGCCCACCCTTACCATTCTTCCACCTATGAGCCAATACACAGAAGTTCAGGGTTTAAAAAAAAAAAGAAGCAGAAAATAAAGGCTAAAAAACAAAACATGTCTACTGGGCATCCAATCCAGATATCTGAAAGTCAGTTGGAGATTACTGAGACTGGAAGTCAGCAGAGACTGGGGCAGAAAAGGCAGATTTGAGAATCATCAACACAAGATGTCAGAGGAAGGATTTGGACTCAGGCCCACCAAATTCAGGGTTAGTGTTCTCTTTTTTTGGTTCCTCAGAGTGACCATCAGTTCACAAGAATGCTTTGTTAACCAGAACACTGTGAATATAGAAAAATAAGAGTTTAAATGCCCTTGGGGTTTTGGAGAAGAGTCTGTTCAACTGTTCCAAGTTGTTGTTTTCCAGGGACTCCTTAGAGTAATGGATCCCCAATCACTGGAGGTGTTCAAATGGAAGCTATCTGGCCAAAGGGAAAAGGTCACTAGGTGACACAGTGATTAGAGCGTTAGACCTGAAATCAGGAAGACCTGAGCTCTAATTCAGTCTGACACTTCCTATGAGACCCTGGGCAAGACATTTAATCTCTCTATCTTGGTTTCCTCATCTTATAAAATGGGGATAATAGTAGAGCCTACTTCCCAAGGTTGTTGTGAGGATAAAATGAAATAATATTGTAAAATACTTTACAAACCTTAAAGTGATATGTAAATGCTAGTTATCATTATTACCACCCCTTCCCTACCCAGAATACTCACTTAGCCTCTTCAAGTATAAGACTGTGTCCTGATATCCCCGGTAATAATATTCATGCAAGGCCTGAGGAGAAAAGCACCATGAAAATCTATTGTTTCTTTAGCCACTGAAATAGTGGTGAGGGCCATGGGGAGAACCAGGACTTACTTCCCCTTTCAACACTATGAAAGGATTAAAAATTTGTCCTCAACTAGATCAGCAAAAAGTAAGCTCCTTGAAGGCAAGGAGTATTTCATTTGTGTCTTTAAAACCCCAGTGCCTAGCACAGTACCTGGCATATAGTAAGTGCCTAATAAATTCTCATTGAATTTCATTGAACCATCAATACTACAGCCTTTTTTCTTCTATCACAGTGATGGTGAACCTTTTAGAGACCACATGCCATGCCCCACTCCCCACCAAGTGCTGGGCACTCCCTGTCCCCTGCCTTACCCCACACAGGGGAGGGAGGAAGCACTACCATTGGGATGCTGGGCAGAGGGACAGGTGATGTAAAAAAATGTCATCAGACACAGTGGAGAGAGGGAGGGGAGTATCTCCATCTAAGTCCCTTTTACCTTTCTAGTAACAAACTCTGAAGGTGGGGGGTAGGCGAGGTGGGGCAACCACATGCCCACAGAGAGGGCTCTGCATGCTTATGTGAAAATCTAGCCCTGTGCACTATCTCCCTACAAAGTGTTTTCTAGACTGAGTCCTATAAATCTTATAGGACCTGGCAGAGAATTCACACCGAAAGAATTAAACACAAGACTGTTTAGCAGTTATTTGCATGACAACTACAGAAAGTCCTCAAATCCCCCAATTTCCATATTTGTTTCTTACATTATAAGATTGATAATGTCAAAGGACATTAGAGATTATTTATTTTTCATTTTATAGAGGAGCAAACTGAGGTCTAGAGAAGTTAAGTGACTTACCTAAAGATGTACTGGAGAGAGAGCTATTTTGTTTGAGAGCACACTGGGTGGATCTGAGTTTAAAACCCTTGACAGGGCAGCTAGGTGGCTCACTAGTGTATAATTAGAATTTTGTTCCCCAGAACTCTCTTTCCCAGCTTCCCATGTTCTTTCTCATATTACATGCTAATGTAGGGAAGATATAAGTTTTGTGTAGTTCGGCCCTCACTCTCTTCTCCCAGAAATGTGGCTGTGAAGGTGGGGTGAGGTGAGAGGCAGAAGAATTTACTTAGGTGTTTTTTACTCAGGTTTTACTTTTGTTCTTTTTATTTCTTCTGCTTCAAGTAATTATTAATAAACTTTATAAAATATAATACATGGAGTTACTGGATACTAATTTAAATCTTACACTAGGTAGAGATCCAGGCCTGGAGATGGGAGGTCCTGTGTTAAAATCTGGCTTCAGATACTTCCTAGTTGTGTGACCCTGGGTTAGTCACTTAACCCCAATTGTTTAGCCCTCACCAATCTTCTGTATTGAAACTGATACTGAGGATCTATTCTTTTTTTTTTTTTTTTTAAACTCCTACCTTCCATCTTAGAAGGCAGAAAAGTGCTAAGGGTTAGACAATAGGAGTTAAGTGACTGACCCAGGGCCACATAGCTAGGAAGTATCTGAGGTCAGATTTGAAACCGGGACCTCCCATCTCTAGGCCTGGCTCTCAATCCATTAAGCCACCTAGCTGCCTCTGCTGAGTATCTGTTCTAAGACAGAAGGTACAGGTTTTTAAAAATCCTTTGCCTTGTTATCTTGGGCAGGTCACTTCTATTCTTGGGCCCTCAGTTTGCTCATCTCTAATGGGAAGAGAGAGGGTAGCCTAGATAAGATGTATACTAAATCACTATGATCCTGAGCAGCCCTACTTCCTTTTCAAAAGAGGAGTTACAGGATTCTACAGAATCTCTTACCACTTACCATCAGGTCTGGGGGAAAGAGGGCATGGGTCATACGGGCAATATTTTCCAAGGAGAACTGGAAGCCACAGTTGAATAAATGGAAGTCATGGAAGATAGCTGGGCAGTCCCTGGGGCAAATGTCTTGCTGGCCACTGAAAGCTGAGATGGTAATTGAGTCTGTCCAGTAGGAGCACGGCTGCATTCCAGTGAATCCTCCATCAATATACCTCTGTTTTTAGAAGTAGGAAGAAGAGAGAACAAGAATATTGGGAGTGGGAGGGGTTACTGATTTTTTTTTTGGTTATTGAGAATGCAAAGGACAATCTTTGGAAATAACATACCTATGTTAATATGCAGGGAAGTTTTTTTTTATTGAAGATGTTAGAATCCTAAGATATTAGCATTACATAGGATCTTAGGGACCATCTACATCAAGGTTTTCCAACCAGCATTAGTTTTTGGTTCTCAAAATTATCACTGCCAAAGGTCTCTAATTTTTTTTAAACCTTTACCTTCCATCTTATAATCAATACTGTGTATTGGTTCCAAGGTAAGGGCTAGGCAATGGGGATCAAGTGACTTGCCCAGGGTCACACAGCTAGGAAGTACCTGGGACCAGATTTGAACCCAGGACCTCTCATCTCTGGGCCTGGCTCTCAGTCCACTGAGCCACCTAGCTGCCCTCAAAAGGTCCTTAATTCTTTTTTGATTTTTTTTAAACCCTTGTACTTCGGTGTATTGTCTCATAGGTGGAAGATTGGTAAAGGTGGGCAATGGGGGTCAAGTGACTTGCCCAGGGTCACACAGCTAGGAAGTGCCTGTGACCAGATTTGAACCCAGGACCTCTCATCTCTGGGCCTGGCTCTCAGTCCACTGAGCCACCTAGCTGCCCTCAAAAGGTCCTTAATTCTTAAAGCCTATAACTTAGAAAGCTGACTCTTCTTTCTCTTCCTTTGTCCCACCTACATCTTACTCCTTCCTTCTACTCCAAGATCCTTCCCTCTCATTAGCCTACCTATTTGGCAGGTAGAACTCTTCATGATCTGGCTCCAGCTTTCTCTCCTGGCTGATTTCACATTATCCTTATGCAATCTCATTCAACCTTTCAACCAAAAATGGCCTCTTTCTGTGTCCTGTACATGACACACCCCATTTCTCCCCTCTTTGCTCTTTCACAGGGTCTTAACTATTCCTAAAATGTGTTCTCCCTCCTCACTCTTTGCTTTGAGGAACTCCTAGCTCCTTTCCAAGTTCAACTCAAGTATATTCCCTCACCTTCTGAAAGGGGTGTTTCCTCATCCCCCAGTTGTTAATACTGCCCCTGCCAATCACTTTGTATTTATTTTGTATATGTTCTATATCTATTTATCTAGGAACATGTTCTTTCCTCTCCCAGTAGTATATAAATTATTTGAATGCAGAACTGTTTCATTTTTGTATCTACCATTTCTACTTTGTATTCATAGTACAAGAAACACAGTAGATACTTAATAAATGTTTCTAGGTTGGTTGGTTCCTAGTCCCCATTTCCTCTGTTGAGAACAATCCTAGAGAATTTATTATTGGGGCAGCTAGGTAGCTCAGTGGATAAAGAGCTGGGTCTGGAATCAGGAGTACCTAGGTTCAGATCTGGCCTCAGACACTTCCTAGCTGTGTAACCCTGGCAAATCACTTCACCCCAATTGCCTAGCCTTTTTCCCTCTTCAGCAATTCTAGAACAGAAAGTAAGGATTTAAACAAAAAAAAAAGGATTTATTATCAACATAATAATATTATCATTATCATAGTTTTAAGAGAACATTGTGGGGTAGCTAGGTAGCACAGTGGATATAGTACCAGGAGTCAGAAGAACCTGGGTTGAAATCTGGCTTCAGACCCCTTTTAGCTGTGTGACCCTGGGCAAGTCACTTAACCCCAGTTGCCAAACTTTTGCTGTACTTCTATCTTGGAACTGATATTGGGCAGATAGTAAAGGGATGGAGGAAAGGAGAAAGGGAGGGAGAGAGGGAAAGAGAAAATTGTTCTCTTCATTTGCAAAAAAAGTGATCATTGAGGTAATTGAGTCTACCCCCCCCCCCTCATTTGATGAGTGAATTCAGACTTAGATAAAGACAATGACTTGACAAAGGTCAATGGGTGAATTTAGTGACAAGAGTCAGGACAGAATCCAAGTCTTCTGATTCCTAACTCACTGATCTTTTCACTAGGACTTGGGTAGCCAATGCATGACCAGTCAGACCATGGATGTTGCCTAGAGTTTGGGGAGCAGTGCTAGAATTTTAACTGGCTCCCTTGAGGCAATGACTAAATTTTCAGTGTGAGCACTCACACCTTGGGAATTGGTAAATGACACATATTAGAGTTTGATTTATTATTTCATTGATTGACTTAGGAAAGTGATGGAAAAAATGTTAATAGGGGGACAGCTGGGTAGCTCAGTGGATTGAGAGCCAGGCCTAGAGATGGGAGGTCCTAGGTTCAAATCTGGCCTCAGACACTTCCCAGCTGTGTGACTCTGGGCAAGTCACTTGACCCCCATTGCCTAGCCCTTACCACTCTTCTGCCTTGGAGCCAACACACAGTATTAACTCCACGACGGAAGGTAAGGGTCTAAAAAAAAAAAAGAAAAAGAAAAGAAAAAATGTTAATAGGGCAGATGAAATAAAAAGTGTGTTGGGTGTGTGCTTTTTTTTTTTTTTTTGAGTGGTTGTTTAACATTTAACAGCATATACTTCTGGATATAGGACTGATACTGAAACACACATCAGATATTTTCCAGACAACGTGTACATTTTTTTAAGGTTACTTCTTTGGCCAAAGCCATTGTCTCCAGAAGGCCACTGTGAAAATGGGAGGAAGAAACAAATGAAGCCATTATTATCTGTTAACATGCCAGTTGAATTATGTTTGTGGACCTGAAGAGGGGTGAGTGAGGGATGGGGGACATTCTAAGGCCAGAAAACACAACAAAATAAACCACTTCTCTCTGAAAATCTTCTCAACTTCAGCCTCATTGACAGAGCCATAAAGAACATTCTTCAATTTATTTTTAAATAATCCTTAATTTATTAGTAACAACACCAAGACAAAAGGGCAAGGACTAGGCAATTGGGGTTAAGTGACTTGCCCAGAGTCACATAGCTAGGAAGTATCTGAGACCAGAGTTGAACCCAGATCCTCCTTCTGTAGGCTTGGTGCTCAATCTACTGAGCCACCCAGCTGCCAAAAACATTCACCACTTTGAATAAAGACCTTCTCTAATTAGGGTATCCCTAAGCCACCTGAGAGTCCTCCACTGATCTCTTTATTTCCCAAAGGATTCTTGATCCTCTCATCTGAACATGTGACTAAGGCTTTCATTTTTAATTGGGAGTTTAGGATCCGAGTTGTTGGGAGTCTATAATGTGGAATCAGGGTTCCAGTCTGCTCTTAAGTGTTTTGCTTTCAGACAGCTTGACATCACTGCAGTGGGTAGCAGGTAGTCTATCCTGCTATCCTGAAGGAAGGACAGGGGAGAAATCTTCTTTTCCTATGGAGGAACATTTCTGTCTCTGGGTAGAACAATAGCAAGCTCCTGCCAGTGTGAATTGTAACAGATTTCCCTGGCACTGTTGCCAGAATAATCTGTTCTGCCCCACTTCCAACTCTCTACCCACTCAAGGTCTGACCTTCACCTTCTCTGTCCATCCATCGACACATCCTTTTAAAAAAACACAGGGGGCAGCTGGGTTGCTCAGTGGTTTGAGAGCCAGGCCTAGAGATGGGAGGTCCTAGGTTCAAATCTGACCTCAGACACTTCCTAGTTGTATGACCCTGGGCAAGTCAGTTAATCCCCATTGCCTAGCCCTCACCACTCTTCTGCCTTGGAGCCAATATGCAGTATTGACTCCAAGACAGAAGGTAAGGGTTTAAAAAAAAAAATAAAAAAACAAAACACAAAACCCTTACTTTCTGTTTCACATTCCATACTGTGTATTGGTTCCAAGGCAGAAGAGCCTTAAGGGCTAGGCAATGGGGATCAAGTGACTTGGCCAGGGTCACACGGCAAGGAAGTGTCTGAAGCCAGATTTACACTCAGAAAGATGAGAATTCTTGACTCCAGGCCCAACACTTTATCCACTGGGTCAGCTAGCTGCTTTTCCTGTCCCATAGGAATCTATGTAGGGCAATGTTAAAAAGAAAAAGGTGGATATAGTTATATCTCTCTATCTAGGATCTTCAGAGAATGGATGATATATATGGACTCCAGAGATAGTATGGATGGAGGAGTGATCTTATGCCCAGGCCTAAGCTGGCTATAGTTGGTGAGGGAGAAAGCACACTCTCCTCTCACAGTTGTTGTTGGTATAATCTATGTCTCTCCTCCGTGACAGGCTTGGTTGACTAAGCTGTCAGTTATCCCCTTTCTAACAGTTTGCCCAGGCAGGGAACCCCTGAGAGGTTGTGTGGATGGTTAACCTCTCTAGGTCCCAATCTGAGGTTGGATTAGTTGTTGGTAAGGGCTATTGATAGGCTAGTGGAAACAGTATAATCTGGCTGCGTATTGATCTCCCCTTCCCAAGGGCTTTGGTATAATAACCACTCAGGAAAGGGACTTGTTGGTAAACTCTATATTGAATCTATTGATGAGGTAAGGAAACAAGGTAACAGGATTGAGGATTTAGGAACCCTATGGCTAATTAATTCATCTAATGATATAAGTTGTTGATCAAGGTCTGGAGATGGCTAGGCTTGGTAGAAGCTGGAGGTTCTTCACCCTCTCACTAACTCTGACCTGACTTGGCCACATCCAAGCCAGAGATTAGGGAAGGCTATTTGATGATGTTGATAGATGAATCAGTAAACTCTCATAGCTCTAATAACAATGATGTTGCTTGATCACTAGCTCTCTCAGTAGGACACCAGGTCACAGGTTTCAAGCCTACCCTTTCACCCTTCACCTCCCACCTTCCCAAGTCCCTGCTCCCATCTGAGCTCCCTTGTGTTGTCACTTGGGGGTATTTATAGGGCTGGGGCCAACTGCTTTTTGCCCTTGGCTCACGGCACCTGGGGCATTCTGAGGTTCTCAACTTCCAGTCCTGTCATTCAAAGTGGCATCCATCTTGTCCCAGATAATGATTTTAACAACAATCACATGAGCCAATACGTCAAGCTCTTTATTGACCTTAAAGCTAGTTATTGTTATTGTTATTATTATGAATTAATAATGTAGTGGCCTCCTTCCCATCTCCCTTCCAACTCATCCTTCACATGCATACTACTGCTTTATGCATAGGTCTGATTGTTTGATTCCTCATGCTCTGAATTGCCTACTAAATTTCTTAATGAGGCATTCAAGGCCCTTCACAATCCTAGGCCACGTTACATTATCAGATCTCTCACTCTATTCCCCTTTATGCTCCCACCACAAACTACTCTCTCCCTCATACCCTACATTTTCCCATCTCCATGAGCCTGTTCATGGAGTTTCTTGTGCATGAAATGTCCTCCTGCCATCCCAAATCAATTAAATTCTTAACCATCTTTTAAAAAACCCAACTCAAATGTTCCCTCCTCCATGAATCCCTCCCTGTCTAACTCAGTTTATTGCGAACATTCTCCCCTCAGACCTCACCTGGTATGTTTTTGGAACTTCTCTTAGACACTTATCATGTATTTGTTTGTAGTATGGTTATTCGAAAAGGAAAAGGCATGTATTATGTACCTACTGTGTGCCAGGCACTGTGCTAAGCATTTTGTAACTATCATCTCATTTGATTCTCACAACAATCCCGAGAAATAGGTCCTATTAATATCTCCATTTTATATTTGAGGAAATGGAGGCAGACTAATGTTAAAATGACTTGGCCAGGGTCACATAGAGTGTGTCTAAGACTGGATTTGAATTCAGATCTTCCCAAATTCAGACCTAGGGCTCTGCCTACTATGCCACCAGCTGCCATTTTTTGTCCATCATATCTCCCTACTATAATATAATGCTTCATGAATGCAAGGACTATGTCTTAAGCAAACTGTATATCTCATGGTTTGTAGAGAGAGTCCTGGATTTTGATCCAAGAAAACTTGGATTCAATTCAATTTCTTATGCATACTACCTGCATACCATGGGTGAATCCCTTGCCATCTTTTGGCCTTTCTTTATCTGGAAAATGAGGAGGTGAGACTAAATAATCTCTTAGAGTCTCACTTACCCTAAATGGGTCATCCTATGATGTCATCTAGAGACTAGCACAGTGCTCTGAACACAGTAGGGATCAAATAAGTGCTTATTGAAAACACTGATTTCCCTTCTCCTCAAGTTTTCCCTGGGGGGTAAGGCTGGAGTACTCACCTCTCCCCGGTAAGTTGGTGGAATGAGGCCACAGTAAACAGGAATAAAGCAGCTGCAGTAGAGTGCCTGTGGAGAGGCCCAGGGGGCAATGGAAAGATATATATATGGTGGGTATAAGTGGGCTGATGCCTATTTCCAATTATGATGTGCATTTAAGCAATATAAAAGCCAGAATTAAGAGCTGAAAAGGACTTTAGAGATCATCTAGCCCTCCCTCGTATTTTATAGATTAATCAAGAATCAGAAAGGGAGATGGACAGCTCAAAGAGAAAGGAAAAAGAATAACAGATGAATGACATGAATGTTGCACTGATCTCAGTAAATATGAAAATAACCAGAAGGGCAAAGAATTGGAAGCTGAGGGAATGTGTTGGGGAATGGCTGAACAAGTTGTGATATAAATTTTGTGATGAAATACTATTGTGCCATAAGAAATGATGAGCAAAATAGTTTTAGAAAATTTGAGAAAACTTATAAGAACTGATGCGAAGTGAAATGAGAAAAACCAGGAAAACACTGAACACAGTGAAAGCAATATTGTACAATGATTGGTAATTAATTCTCAGCTATTCTCAGCAATACAAAACAATTCCAAAGGACCTATGATGAAAAATTCAGTCCATCTGTGGCAAAAGAACTGATTGTGTGTGAATGCAGATTAAAGCATACTTTTTAAACTTTCTTTATTATTCTTAGGCTTTGGAGGGGGTTTGTTTGTTTTTTTGTTTATGTTTCTTTTTGCAACATAGCTAATATAGAAATGTTTTCTATGACTACACATGTATAATCTACATCAAATTGCTTCTCAAGGAGGGGAGGAGAGAGGGAGGGAAAGAATTTGGAAATTAAAATTTTTTCCAATATACACATATTTTTTTGTTTAGATATAATTGAGAAAAAATAAACAAAATTAAAGAGTAGGAGATAAAAGGTAAAATAACCAGAAGAAGACCTCCAACTGGCTGGCTGGAGCTTCTGTGGGGGATTTAAAGGAAAGGCATGGGCAAGAATATCACCAGAGAAGGAGGGAATGCGTCATCAAGAACATGACTCCCTTGAAGTCCCTGGAGTTATTATTCTGGAGGGAAGAGGATGGGAAGGAGATGAAAAGGAGGCCATCAGCAATCCAAAGACCTCTTTGCTCCATCCAATCCTTCCTGTTGGATTTTCTTTTGATCATATCAACCTCCTGCTCATAAACTTTCCTACAGGAAACTCCTCAACCTGGCATATAGAGTCCTCTGAGTAGTCCTCACAGTAGCCAGGTACTCTATAAATACTTGTTATTTGATGGTTAAACCAGTTGCTCAATAAATACCTATCATTTTGGTTTTCTGTTTTTTATGGAGAAAGGGGAGCAGAACAGGGAGAGGCTAGTGATGGCCATCACACACTCATCCCTTCCCCCATGACTCCTGTTCACCTCCTTTCTATTATTTTATAATAGTGTGAATGGTATCTGGATAGTGTAATCATGCCTGTGGAAGCTGGGTGGGGGTAGGGGATAAGTAGTAGGAGGAGAGAAGCCATTTTCCTTTCATTAAAAAAATTAAAAACAAAACAAAACTGAAGGGCAGCTGGGTGGCTCAGTAGATTGAGAGCCAGGCCTAGAGATTGGAGGTCCTGTGTTCAAATCAGACCTCAGAAATTTCCTAGCTCTGTGACCTGAGGCAAGTGACTTAATCCCCCATTGCCTAGCCTTCTTCTTCTGCCTTGGATCTAATATATAGTACTGATTCTAAGACAGAGGTATGGGTTAAAAAAATTGTGAAGGATTGATATAGTTTGTTGTTCCTCTGCCTGTTTGCAATAATTGTTCTATCTGTCTGAGTGAGAACTGAGCACAAGGATACTTTTTGGGGAGGACCAGTCTTGTGATTTCATTGGTGTGGGACACTGACTGATATAGAAACTGCCTCTACTTCTACAGAGGGTCAACTAATAGTAATATATTCCTGGGGCACAAAAAGGTGAAAAGGTTTAACCATAGGAGCAGTGAGGTAGTATAGTGGATATATGGATATAGCACTGGTCCTGAGTTCAAATATGACCTCAGATACTTCCTAGCTCTGTGACCCTGGGCAAGTCACTTAACCCTGATCACCTAGTCCTTACCCTTTGGTCTTAGAATAGATACTAAGACAGAAGATAAGGATTTAAAAGAAAAAATTTAACCAGGATCATAGAAACAATGTCAGAAACAGGAATTCAATTTTAGGTCTTTCTGATACCGAGATATGCCCTCTACCTACTACTGCATGACATCTCCTGCAAAGTGCAACCTATTGCAGTAATAATTCAGTCTCATTAACAAATGTCACTGGGAGAGAGGAAAGGGACTGTTTCTTAAGGGGAGCTACTCCATAGCCAAGGTTGAGATAGCAGTACCAGATAGCTCTTTCCATACCTCATAATATGAAAAAATAAAGAGAATAAAGAAAGAAAAGAAAAAAGAAAATAAAGAGAAATTATAGAATTTGTAGAAATTGGCCATGTAAAGTAATATGAGAGGAGGAAGAGAAATTCCTTACCCCAAAAGGATCAAGGAAAGAAGGAAAGGATCTATATGTACAAAAACATATATAGTAACTCTTCTTGTAGTGGTAAAGAATTGGAAATTAAGGGAGTGCCCATCAATTGGGGGGAATTAAATAATAAATGTTTATAATAAAATAATATAATCTTATATTAAATATATGATATGTTATGATATGTATGTAACAAATACAATTTTATAATAAAATAAATAAATGAACAATATGTGAATATCATGGAATACTATTAAAGGGATGGCTTAAGAGAAACCTGGGGGGCAGCTGGGTAGCTCAGTGGATTGAGAGCCAGGCCTAGAGACGGGAGGTCCTAGGTTCAAATCCGGCCTCAGACACTTCCCAGCTGTGTGACCCTGGCCAAGTCACTTGACCCCCAATGCCTACCCTTACCACTCTTCCACCTATAAGTCAATACACAGAAGTTAAGGGTTAAAAAAAAAAAAAAAAGAGAAACCTGGGAAGACATCTATAAACTGATACAGAGTTGTAATAGTTAAAATTAAATTATGAGGTTGCTAGTAGTTTTAGGAGCTTTATTACATCAAAGTAGTGATAGTAAAGAGAGGGAAATGTAGGAAAGAGGTAAAGAAGTGCTTAGCTAAATACTCTAGTTGCCATTTGATGGACTGAAGCTCACCACAGAGAGTGATTACTTCAGGTTCCAAGTTTCAGCCAGAAGAGTGCAAGAGAACAAGCAGTGCGTTGGTCTCACCTTATAAGCAATTTTCTACACCTACTAGCTCTTTCATGTCACATCTCAGGAACCAATCATAGTTCCTTAATTTGCCTGGCACTGCCTGGGGGCCAGTGCTTGTGGGATCAGTTTCCTGTCTCATTGGTTTCAACTTCCTTTCTCTGTACTTGCATATCTCAGTGGTAAAGGACCTCCAGATCACTGATTGATGATGTCAAATAAAGCGATACAATGGAGAGGGAAATTCCCTTCCCACAGAGTGAAGGAGCAAAATCAAAACAACTTATTCAATAACAAACAACAATGTTTTTAAAAAACCTGTAGAAAACTTCAAGAACTCTGCTCAATGCAGTGCAATGACCAGTTATGATTTCAGAGATCCAATGCTGAACAATGCTACCTAACTTCTGAGAAAGAGATAATAAATTTAAGATAGAAAATGAAACACATCTGGATATGGACAATTTGGGAATTTGTTTTACTTATTGTGTTTATTTGTTACAGTGGTTTGGTTTTTCTTTTCTTTTTTTCCAGTGGGGGAGGGGGAATTAAAGAGAAAATAACTGCTTTTTAATTAAATGTGTAAAATTAGGGGCAGGTAGGTGGCTCAGTGGAGAGAAAACCAGGCTTGGAGATAAGAAGTCTTGGGTTCAAATCTTGCCTAAGACACTTCCTGTGTGACCCTGAGCAAGTCACTTAACCCCCATTGCCTAGCCCTTACCACTGTTCTGCTTTAGAATCAATGCACAATATTTATTCTAAGCTAAAAGATAATGGTTTAAAAAAAGAATATTGATTCTAAGGCAAAAAGTAAGCGTTTAACGATTCTAAGACAGAAGAGCACTAAGGGCTAGGCAATAAGGGTTAAATGACTTGCCCAGAGGGACATACAGCTAGGAAGTAACTGAGGTCAAATTTGAACCCGAGACTTCCTATCTGCAGGCCTGGCTCTGTATCTCCTAACTCACTTAGCTGCCCCCATAGTATTGATTCTAAGGGAAAGTAAAGTGTGTTGTTGTTGTTGTTGTTGTTGTTTTTAATGTAAAATAAAATGTAAAAAAAAAAAGAATTATTTCTTGAATTCTTTAGCTGATTTCTGCTTTTTATATATTTAGAGACTCCTTAAGTATTTATTTAAAGGGTTTTCTTTTTCATTTTTTTTTCCAGTGGGGGGAACTGGGATGTCAGGAAAATAAATGCTTATTAAAAGAAAGAAAAGAAGAAAAGAAAAACATCAGTCAGGAAACCTCCTCTTTTTCTTTTCTGGGTCGAGTCTGATAAAAAGCCCACCTTCCAGTTTAATCCCAGGTATATGGCATCTGTACCTCAATGAGCTCTTCCTTAGAAGTATATTCATTCACCACCACGTTCTCTCCATCTTCCACCCGTGTGAGGGCCACATGGAGCTTTCCTGTCGCCATCTTGTAGGAATCCTCAGGCAAGATTCGATACAGAAACTGTTTCATCATCTGGACCATCTTGCAGGAAGGGGAAAATGGTCCCAGAAAGGATTTCCTGACCTCAGCCACACCAACATTTAAGACTTTGAGATATTCATCTAAGTAGAAACAGAGGAAGGGTGATCAGAATCACAGTCCCTGAAGATAGAGAGTGTCTTGAAGTAATTTCTGGATTTTGCTGGGCTATGTACTGTCTGGGCATTTCTTCAGAATTGTCATCTATTACCAGCAAGAGAAGGACAAGGATGAAGGAGGAGGAGAACAAAATTGTAAAGTCCTCTCCGTCACTTTCAAAGTTAACCAATTAATCAACAAAGTTAGGTAGCCCAGAGGATAGAGTCCCAAGCCTGGAAGTAAGGAAGACTTGAATTCAAATTCAGCCTCAGACACTTACTAACCTTAGCCAAGTTACTTAACTCTGTTGGCCTCAGTTTCCTCATCTATAGAATGAGCTAGAGAAGAAAATGGCAAACCATTTCAGTATCTCTGCCAAGAAAACTTCAAATAGAGTCATGAAGAGCTGAATGAGACTGAAACAAATGAACAACTTTCCAGCTGTGTGACCCTGGGCAAGTCACTTAACTCTGATTGCCTTGCCCTTGCTCCTGTGTGTTAGAACTGATAGTAAATATTTAGATATTAAATACTTAGAACTGATACTAAAGAAGAATTGAATTAAAAAAAAATGAAACTGGGGGCAGCTGGGTGGCTCAGAAGATTAAGAGCCAGGTCTAGAGATGGGAGGTCCTAGATTCAAATCTGACCTCAGACACTTCCTAGCTGTGTGACCCTGGGCAAGTCACTTGACCCCTATTGCCTAGCCCTTACCACTGGAACCAATACACAGTATATATTATATATTAATGTATATATATAACATATATATATGTATATATATCCTTGCCTTCTTTCTTATATAG
>NC_058133.1:264003340-264029077 GCF_016433145.1 Gracilinanus agilis | reverse complement strand
GAAAAAGAGAGGGAGATGGAGAGAGGGGAGGAGGGAGTAGGGGAGGGGATAGGGAGAGGGGGGAGGGAAAGGAAGAAAGGGAGAGGAGGAAAGGGAGAGGAAAAGAAAGAGAAGGAGAAGGAGAGGGACAGAGAGAGAAGGACGGGGAGAGGGAGAGGGAGAGAGACAGAAACAAAGATAGAGACGGACTGACAGAGAGACAAAGAAACACAGAGCAAAAGTCACAGAGAAAGAGATAAAGACAGAGTACATCTCTGTGGCCATGTTCCAAAAAGACTAGTCATTCCCTAGAAAGTAGAAGGAGCCATGGAGAAACCCCAGTGGGGCTTACTAAGGCTGCTACCCTCCCCAAACAATGATCTCATCAGTTTTAAAAGCCACAAGCCAATGAGGTTTGTGAACAGGTGGTTGGCCAGGCCAACTCAGGCCATGACACCCTGGGGGCATTTAGCTGGGAAGCAGGTGAAGTTTGATTTCTCCTCACCTGTTCCCTACCATGCCATGCCCTTTCTGTTCTCTCTAAATCTGAGGGAGTCATTCATCCTCTGCTAATTATATCAGTTCTTTCAGTTATGCCTCTTTACAATGACAAAGGTCTTGGCTCCCATTATCTCTTTGGATCTTCACAACACAGTCTGATGAGATAAACACTACAATTCTCATTTTTGAGATGAGGAAATTAAAGTGTCCAAGGTCACCTGAAGAACTAGTGCTGGTGTTACAGGGGCAGCTGGGTGGCACAGTGGATAGAGTTCCAGGTCTGGAGTCAGGAAAATCTGAGTCCATTTCCAGACTCACTGGCAATATAACCCTGGGCTTAACCTGTCTTCCTCAGTTTCTTCATCTATAAAATGGACAGAGTAATAGCACCTCCCTCCCAGGGCTATTGAAAGGATCAAATGAGATAATAATTATAAAGTGCTTAGCACAGGGCCTGGCACATAGTAAGTGCTATTTAAATGTTAGCTATTTTTATTGTTGACCTTATTATTATTGAGACCAGAAGCCAAGTCTCTAACTCCCAAATCTCCTGTGTTTGCCATCATACTAGAGCTAGATATTCACTAATAAGATGTTAGTAGCAGTACCAGATATTAAGCTATACTATAAAGCAGCAGTCATCAAAACAATATGGTACTGGCTAAGAGATAGAAAGGAGAATCAGTGGAATAGACTTGGGGTAAGTGACGTCAGCAAAACAGTGTATGATAAACCCAAAGAGCCCAACTTTGGGGACAAAGATCCACTATTTGACAAAAACTGCTGGGAAAATTGGAAAACAATATGAGAGAGATTTAGATCAACATCTCACACCCTACACCAAGATAAATTCAGAATGGGTGAAAGACTTGAATATAAAGAAGGAAACTGTAAGTAAATTAAGTGAACACAGAATAGTATACTTGTTAAATCTCTGGGAAAGGAAAGATTTTAAAGCCAAGCAAGAGTTAGGAAAAATTACAAAATGTAAAATGAATAATTTTGATTATATTAAATTAAAAAGTTTTTGTACAAACAAAAACAATGCAACCAAAATCAGAAGGGAAACAACAAACTGGGAAAAAATCTTTATAACAAAAAATTCTGACAGAGGTCTAATTACTCCAATATACAAGAAACTAAATCAATTGTATAAAAAGTTGTATAAAAAATAAGATGTTAGAACTACAAGACATTAGACTTCAGATTAATGTAATAACCAATCTTAATTACAAAGGACCAATGGTGAAACAAAGGATCAGGGTTCTTAACTAGGATCTGTGAGCTTTTAAAAAAAAATCTTTTGAAAACTATTTCAATATAGTTGTTTTCCCTTATAATCCTTTGTATTTTATTTTATGCATTTAAAAACATTGTTCTGAAGAGGAGTAGGAAGGAAGGAACTAAGGAACTAAGGAAGGAAGAGCTTAGTGTATGTAGGGGACAGACAGTTAAGAAATAGCCCTGACTGGATCAGAGAGGGACACGAATTGATAAAAAGGAAAGTGTCCACACCCCTTAGGAATGGCCTCTTCAGTAGGACCTTAGTCCAAAGCATAGAAGTATGTTAGGTGTGTGCAGGGACACTGGGCACACTGGACAGGAAGAGGCTGAGAAGTGGAGGTAGGGTAGGCAAGGCTAACTTCATCATTTCTGTTCTTTTTTTTTTTTTTTAAACCCTTGTACTTCAGTGTATTGTCTCATAGGTGGAAGATTGGTAAGGGTGGGCAATGGGGGTCAAGTGACTTGCCCAGGGTCACACAGCTGGGAAGTGTCTGAGGCCGGGTTTGAACCTAGGACCTCCTGTCTCTAGGCCTGACTCTCACTCCACTGAGCTACCCAGCTGCCCCCATTTCTGTTCTTTTGCCTGAGATTTGCCCAGTTCCCTACCTCCTTGCTGCAGCTACCAGGAAGCCAACTGCTGGATGCATTCCTGAGTCCTAGGATTTGCCACATGTACCAGACATGTGTGTTTGTTCCAGATGGCTCAAGTGATGATGCTCAAGAGGACACAGGTAAGGAATGAGCCCTATGGTGGGTCTTTTAATGGGCCAGACTGATGAATGTGACCCCAAATACCAATGCAGGAGGCACCTTAAAGTGGGCATCATAGGAAGAACATAAAATTTTACCCATAACTTGATCTCTTGTTGCATAGGGCATATGAGCCCTTAGAATGATCGTTCAGGGAAAGTTGCTCCTCAGGCATTCTTTCCACATTTTTTTTTTTCAGGAAGGCTTGGCAACTTGGGCCAGTAGAAGCAGTCACCTCTTCCAAAAGACAGGGAGGGCTTCACAAAAATTGACCATATGTTATGGCACAAAAACATCACAACCAAATGCAGAAAAGCAGAAATACTAAATGCATCCTTTTCAGATTCTAGTGCAATAAAAATTATATTCAATAAAGGGTCAAGGTGACACATTAAAAACTAACCAGAAACTAAGTAATCTAATCCTTAAGAATAAATGGGTCTTGGGAACATCCTGGTAGTTTAGTAGATTGAGAGCCAATCTGGAGTCAGGAGGAATTGGGTTCAAATCTGGCCTCAGACACTTCCTAACTGTGTGACCCTGAGCAAGTCACTTAACCCCAGTTGCCTAGCCCTTATCATTCTTCAGCCTCAGAATCGATACTTTATATAATTCTAAAACAGAACGTAAGGATTTAAAAAAAAAAAAAAGACTTTGGATTGGAAGTTGGAAGACCAAGCTTCTAATTCTTACTGTGGCACTAATAATTTGAGACCATGGGCAAGTCACTTAGTTTGTAAAGGACTCTGTTGTCCCCTATGTAAAATGAAAGAATCAGACAGAATGGTTTCTAAGTCCTACTTAGCCATAACAGCCCATGAATACTCTCTCTTTAAAGAACTCTTTGAGGAGTACAAGAGAAGGGTGCTGAGCCTACCGAAAGGGCTGAGAAGTCAGAGGAGAACCATTGGAGAGGAGCTTCTATCAGGAAAACGGCTGGCAAAGACAGTGAATGACAGCATCAAATGGTACAGAACAGTGGAGAAGTGTGAGTACTAGGATGTGATCATCTTAAAATCATGATTAATCTTTGAGAAAATAGTTTCAGGGTGTGCTGGGATTTGAAGCCAGATTAGCTGGGGCTGAAAAATGGAAGGAAAGGAACTGAAGTTAAGAAGTATAGGGAGTTTTTTCTAGGAGTTTGCCTGGGAAAGGGAAAAGATATCACTTTAGAGGATAGTAGAGTCAAGTGGGAGGCAGCCAGGTGGCTCAGTGGATAGAGCACTAAGTCTAGAGTCAGGATGATCTGAGTTCAAATGTGGCCTCAAATGCCTTCTAGCTGTGTGACTCAAAGTAAATTGCTTAGCCCCAATTTGCCTCAGTTCCTCATATATAAAATGGTGACACACTGGAGAAGGAAATGGCAAACCACTTCAGTATCTTTACGAAGAAAATCCTATTTCTCACAGACAAAAGTCTGTGAGGCCATGTAAAGTATGAGAGTTTAGTTTTCATAAATTGTATTAATTCTCTTATCAGGTAGGGCTCTGGAATAGAAAGGCCCCAAACAATTCCTGTATATTAGGAAAAATTATTGTGTATCTCTGTGTCTGGGGTCTGATCCAGAGATTCCATCCAGTGGGCTGGTTTTTGCATTTTCTTTGGCCTTAGGAATCCCAAAGAAGGTCGTCCTTATTAACAGAATTTGGTTAATCAATGAAGGGGAGAAAGATTCTTTCCCTATCTATGTGACCTGTCCACGCATGGGGTCGGGGGTGGATGGTTCAATAGACCACCTCTTAATTAGCTACCCACCAATTAGAAGTGTCATGGAATAGTCAAGGTAGGAGCTTCTAAAACTATTACTTCAGCTGTCTGGCCCAGCTTCCAGATCAGTGGTCATTCATGAGGGCCACTTTGTGGATTATGATACTGGCCTAACCAATAAACACACACACACACATACACATATATTTTCAATAAACCGATATTTCTCACTCAAAATTGGTCTCTTAAAACAAAATTTTAATTGTAACAAGAGTCAGATGTGACTGAACAACAAGGATCAGGTGAACATCTTTTGTCTTTGTTTTTTAAAGGAATGATGGGCTTGTTTGGAGAAAGAGCCAGTACCCAGTAAGCGACTGAAGATTAGGAAGTGTCAATGGCTCTAGTTCCTGGAGTAGATGAAGCATAGGATTGTATATTTGGAGCTGAAAAGGGACCTCGGAGGCCACCAAGGGGCCCTCCCCCATTTTACAGAGAAGGAAACTAAGGCACAGTTTTGTTAAGTGACTTGCCTGTGTTTATACTCTGTCAGAGGCAAGATTTGAACCCAAGATATAGCCTTCATATGGAATTCAAGCCCAACAACCATTATCTCTTATATTATATAATGAGGACTATGAGGATATTGCCTCACTGGCCAAACTTATGCCCTCTGGTTGGTTGATGGAGCAACAGCTGGATCTTAACAACTAGGCAGAATTTAGATAGACAAAGAAGAGAAAGAAAAGGTGAAAACAGGGAAGGTCTCTTGATGCCCATTCCTACTAACTTTTACTTTGATTTCATAGCTGGATGAACTCCATATAAAGGGTATGTGCAAAGAGAAAAGAGGCATCTCTAACACCGATCCTGGAGTCAGGAAGACTTGAGTTCAAGTCCAGCCTGAGTCACTTTTTAACTGTGTCTTCGGGCACACAGCTATATGCCTAGGAGACAGCCAAGTGGTTCATTGGATAGAGTTCTGGTCCTGGAGTCAGGATGACCTGAGTTCAAATCAACCTCAGATACTTCCTAGCCTGTGTGACCCTGGACAAGTCATTTAAGCTCTGATTACCAGACAAAAAGATCCACTAGAGAAGGAAATATCAAACTACTTCCAGTATCCTTGCCCAGAAAACTCCACGGATAGTGATGGTCCATGGGGTCACAAAGAGTCTGACACGACTGGATGACTACAAAGATAGAAGGCTGAATTGATCTTGGTAGACATGTTGCTGGATTAAAACATTGGTTTTCACTCCACTGGAGCCAGAAGGAACTGTAGCCACATTCTAGTCTAATTGCCTTACTTTACAGAGGAGAAAACTGAGACCCATGGAGGGGCGGTATTCTATCAGAGGTTAACCTAAATCTCCTTCCTGACTTGGAAAAGAAAGAAAAGTTCTTTCGAACAGACCACACTGCCTTATTTATTCCCTAAACCAAGGCCAAGTCTGTCTCTGTCACCACATGGAAGTGAATGAGGAACAAAAGAACTTTGGTTGACCTAATTTATTTCTAAACATCTCCCACCACACTCGGGTCCCAGATGTGCAGCTAAGCACGGGGATAACCACAATTCTCCATCTGGCTACATCCTTTGTTGGTGGGTGGTAAAATGATAGAGGAAACAAGGGGATTATTTGACTACTTAAGAGTCAAGGGCTTTTTAGCCAGGAATATCTGTATTTAGAGAAAGGAGCACTTTGGGGATCTGTGAGTTCATCCCTGTGGGCACACCTTAGACGGTCAATAGGAATGCATCCAGAACAGAGAAACAGAGAAGGACAAAGGGGGGAAAGCACAGAATTTTCAACTTGGAAGATACCTTGACAGTCATAGAGTCTAACCATACTAAAAAAAGAATTCGGGGAGAGGGTGGTAAATGACTCGCTTCCAGTCACACAGGTAGTAGGTGGAATACTTCCTAGCTGTGTGACCCTGGGCAAGTCACTTAACCCCCATTGCCTAGCCCTTACCACTCTTCTACTTTAGAACCAATAATTAGTTTCTAAGATGGAAGGTAAGGGTTTAAAAAAAAAATTCCCATTAGAACACACCCAACAATTCCAGTAGTCATCCAACTTCTGTCTACCCTTCTAATGAGTGGGAAACCATTACCTCCAGAGGACCTTACTCACTTTGTAGAACTCTACTTGCTTTTCTGGGTCAAGTAGGTGGCACTGTAGACAGAGTGCCAAGCTTGGAGTCAGAAAGACCCATCTTCCTGAATTAAAATCTGGCCTAAGATACTTAGTAGCTGTGTGAACCTAGGCAAGTCATTTCACCCCATTTGCCTCAGTTTCCCCATCTTTAAAATGAGCTAGAGGAGGAATTGGCAAACTACTCCAATATCTTTGCCAAGAAAACCCCAAGTGGTGTCACAAAGAGTTGGATACAACAATAATAACAATTGCATTTCTGAAAACGTTTTTCCTTTTGTTGAGCTTAAAGTTTTGCCTCTTTGCTAAGGCCTATCATTTTACTTGTGTCTTTGGATCTCATCTCCCATCTCCTCCAGGCCTTCATGATTTTGCTCAGACTTCTCTTTCTCTCATCTTCAGTCCCTAACTGCCTCCTCCTCCGCTACCTACAAATGAGTGCCATGTCTTCCCTACACTTTAAAAAAAAAAAAAAAGTAAGAAAAAATCCAATCTTCACTTGATCTTACCATTACCTCAAGCTGTCTTCCCCCCTCTCATTTCCAAGACTTATCGTGAGGAAAAAATAAGATTTAGGTGTAATGTGTTTTGCAAACTTTAAAACATCATGTAAATGCTAGCTATTATTATTACTGCTGATATTCCAAGTCAAAATCAGAAAAAAAAATCCAATCTGCATTCCTTGCCTCTATTTCCTATCCTCCCACTCATTTAAAAAAAATCTATATATTTTGGAACAATATGGAAATATGTCTTACATGATAATACACGCAGAACACACATCAAATTGCTTGCCAGCTACAGGAAGGCTAAGGGAAGGGAGGGAAGGAGACAGTTTGAATCATATAACTTTGGAAAACTTATGTGGAAATTTGTTATTACATGTCATTGGTAAAATAAAATAAAATATCTTTACAAAAAATATTTTAAAAACCCTTACCTTCTGTCTGAGAATTAATAGTGTATATTGGTTCCAAGGCAAAAGGGTGATAAAGTGTAGGCAATGGGGGTTAAGTGACTTGCCCAGGGTCATACAGCTAGGAAGTGTCTGAGGCCAGAGTTGAACCCAGGACCTCCCTTCTCTAGACCTGGCTCTCAATCCACTGATCCAGCTGGCTGTCTTCCACACCAGACATTTCTCTTTTTTTTCTTTTCTTTCCTTTCCTTTCCTTTCCTTTCCTTTCCTTTCCTTTCCTTTCCTTTCCTTTCCTTTCCTTTCCTTTCCTTTCCTTTCCTTTCCTTTCCTTTCCTTTCCTTTCCTTTCCTTTCCTTTCCTTTCCTTTCCTTTCCTTTCCTTTCCTTTCCTTTCCTTTCCTTTCCTTTCCTTTCCTTTCCTTTCCTTTCCTTTCCTTTCCTTTCCTTTCCTTTCCTTTCCTTTCCTTTCCTTTCCTTTCCTTTCCTTTCCTTTCCTTTCCTTTCCTTTCCTTTCCTTTCCTTTCCTTTCCTTTCCTTTCCTTTCCTTTCCTTTCCTTTCCTTTCCTTTCCTTTCCTTTCCTTTCCTTTCCTTTCCTTTCCTTTCCTTTCCTTTCCTTTCCTTTCCTTTCCTTTCCTTTCCTTTCCTTTCCTTTCCTTTCCTTTCCTTTCCTTTCCTTTCCTTTCCTTTCCTTTCCTTTCCTTTCCTTTCCTTTCCTTTCCTTTCCTTTCCTTTCCTTTCCTTTCCTTTCCTTTCCTTTCCTTTCCTTTCCTTTCCTTTCCTTTCCTTTCCTTTCCTTTCCTTTCCTTTCCTTTCCTTTCCTTTCCTTTCCTTTCCTTTCCTTTCCTTTCCTTTCCTTTCCTTTCCTTTCCTTTCCTTTCCTTTCCTTTCCTTTCCTTTCCTTTCCTTTCCTTTCCTTTCCTTTCCTTTCCTTTCCTTTCCTTTCCTTTCCTTTCCTTTCCTTTCCTTTCCTTTCCTTTCCTTTCCTTTCCTTTCCTTTCCTTTCCTTTCCTTTCCTTTCCTTTCCTTTCCTTTCCTTTCCTTTCCTTTCCTTTCCTTTCCTTTCCTTTCCTTTCCTTTCCTTTCCTTTCCTTTCCTTTCCTTTCCTTTCCTTTCCTTTCCTTTCCTTTCCTTTCCTTTCCTTTCCTTTCCTTTCCTTTCCTTTCCTTTCCTTTCCTTTCCTTTCCTTTCCTTTCCTTTCCTTTCCTTTCCTTTCCTTTCCTTTCCTTTCCTTTCCTTTCCTTTCCTTTCCTTTCCTTTCCTTTCCTTTCCTTTCCTTTCCTTTCCTTTCCTTTCCTTTCCTTTCCTTTCCTTTCCTTTCCTTTCCTTTCCTTTCCTTTCCTTTCCTTTCCTTTCCTTTCCTTTCCTTTCCTTTCCTTTCCTTTCCTTTCCTTTCCTTTCCTTTCCTTTCCTTTCCTTTCCTTTCCTTTCCTTTCCTTTCCTTTCCTTTCCTTTCCTTTCCTTTCCTTTCCTTTCCTTTCCTTTCCTTTCCTTTCCTTTCCTTTCCTTTCCTTTCCTTTCCTTTCCTTTCCTTTCCTTTCCTTTCCTTTCCTTTCCTTTCCTTTCCTTTCCTTTCCTTTCCTTTCCTTTCCTTTCCTTTCCTTTCCTTTCCTTTCCTTTCCTTTCCTTTCCTTTCCTTTCCTTTCCTTTCCTTTCCTTTCCTTTCCTTTCCTTTCCTTTCCTTTCCTTTCCTTTCCTTTCCTTTCCTTTCCTTTCCTTTCCTTTCCTTTCCTTTCCTTTCCTTTCCTTTCCTTTCCTTTCCTTTCCTTTCCTTTCCTTTCTTTTTCTTTTCTTTTCTTTTCCTTTCTTTTCTTTTCTTTTCTTTAACCCTTACCTTCCATCTTAGAATAAATATTGTGTATTGGTTCCAAGACAGAAGAATGATAAGGGCTAGTTAATGGGATTAAGTGACTTGCCCAAGGTCACATAGCTAGGAAGTGTTAGAGGTCAAATTTGATTCTCCCAACTCCAGGCCTGGCACTGTGCTACCTAGCTACCCCCTGACACACTTTCTCAGGATGTGAAAAAGAAAAGGCTTAATTCCTTCAATTTTATATCACCATTTCCCACAAGATCTTCCTTTATCTCAAGCTTCCCTTCCTCCCCTTGCCTTCCCCCTAGCCTGAAGAGCCTGTTTGGATGCTGTCAATATACACAGTTTGAATCACAGAATCTCAGGATGAGAAGGGACTCCAAAGCCCAACTCTGCCTATGTAAGAATTCCCTTCAACACACTCATCTCATCCAGACCCAGAAGATCACCATGAATAGGGAATGCGCTATGTCCTGAAAATGCCAAGTAGGTCTGACAGACTTCTACTTTGGAACAACTCTAATTACTCAGAAGCTTTTCTCTCCTTAAATCTATCTCTTTCCAAATTCCACCATTTTTCCTAGTTCTTCCCTCGAGAACCCAGCAGGACACATCTAATGCCTCTTCCCTATGACAGATTTTTAAATACTGCACTTTAAGACAGCTTTCATATTCCCCTTCAGTTTTATCTTTACACTAATTATCCCTATTTGTTTCTCTTTCTTTCTTTCTTTGTTCCTTTCTTTCTTTGTTCCTTCCTTCATTTTCTTTCTTCTTCCTTCCTTGCTTCCTTCCTTTTTTTCTTCCTTCCTTTCTTCCTTTCCCTTTTTAAACTAAAAAAAAACAACTTTCTTCCTTAGAACCAATAAAATGTATCAGTTCCAAGACAAAAGAGAGATAAGAGCTAGGCAATTGGAGTTAAATTACTTACCCAAGGTCACATAGCTAGGAAGTATCTGAGGCCATCCCTATTTCTTTCAACCAATGCTCTGATTTCATAATTTTCAGCCCCCTCACCATCCTAGGTACCCCTCCTTTGAATATTCTTCAGTTTGTCAACATTTTGCCTAAGGTGAAGCAACCAGGACTAAAGGAAGTACCCTAGATTGGGTCAGAGCACAGTAGGTCTTTTACATCCTTTTTTCCAGGCATTTTGTTCAATCATTGCCATTGTGTCTGACTGTTATCCCATTTGAGTTTTTTCTTTTTAGCAAAGATATCATTTCCTTCTCCAGTTCATTTTATAGATGAGGAAACTGAGACAAATAAGGTGTCTTGTTCCTGAGCACACAGCTAGTAAGTGTCTATGGTGAGATTTGAACTCAGGAACTTCATCTTCTTGATTCCAGGACAGGCACTCTATCCACTGCTCTAACTAGCTGCATTATGCATCTATTAATCCAATTTCAGATTACCTTAGCTTTCTTGGGTAATGGCACACTATTGGATAATATTGAGTTTGCAATATGCTTTCTTTAAAAAAAACAGATCTAGTTGAATCTTCCCCTACCTAAAAAGCAATGGATTTTTTCCCTCCCAAGCATAGAACTTTACACTAATCCTTATTAAGTTTCATCTTTTTTCAAATATGCTCATTGTTCTAACCATGGTTTTTTATTCTAAATTTATCATCTAGCATATTAGTCCTCCTGTCCAGTTTCACATCATTCATAAATTGAATGAGCATTCTCTCCTTGCAGTCATCCACAGCATTGATAAAAACATCAGAGGACTGGCTCTAAGGAAGGAACTCTGGGGACGTTCCAATACAGACTTTCCTTCTTGGTTATTTCCCATCATTTTTCCATCTATTTTTATTTTTTCTTAATCTAGCCTTTCAACCAGTTCTAAATCCACTGAGTTCTCATCTAGTCCATTTCTCTCCAACTTATCCACAAGGAAAGAGGGGGAAAGAAACAAGAATTTATTTTAAGTGCCAACAAATAGTAGCTCATTTTGTCCTCAAAACAACCCTTCGAGGTAGGTCCTTATTTCATAGTTGAGGAAACTGAGGCAGGCAGTGTCCAGAGTGACACAGAAAATACCTGAGCTGGATTTGAACTCAAGTCTTCCTAACTCTAAATCTAGTGCTTTAACCACTGCATCAGTTGTCTATATAGGAAAAGAATATGTCAAATGTTTTCCCCCAAATTAGGAAATTTTATTGTTGTTCAGTTGTGTCTGATTCTTCGTGACCCTATTTGGGGTTTTTCTTGGGAAAGAGACTAGAGTGGTTTGGAACTAGAGACTAAAAGCCATTTCCTTCTCATTTTACAGATGAGGAAACTGAGGCAAACAGAGTGAAGTGACTTACCCTGGGTCCCACAGCTTGTAAGTGTCAGGTCAGATATGAACTCAGGAACTGACTCCAGGCCCAATACTCTACCCACCATGCTACCTACTATGTCTAATTTAGATCCTATTCTTCAGATCTTCCTAGTAACTCTGTTAAAAATAAAAAAAAAGGAAATGAGGGAAAATTGGAGAATTGGACTAGATGAAATCTATGGTCTATGCCAGTTTTCAATCCAATGATTTTTGAAATCTTGCAAGCCCTCAGGACAGGTAGGTAGCATATTGGATAGAGCATTGAATTGGGAGGTCCTGGATTCAAATTTGACCTCAGACACTGACCCTGAACAAGACCCAGATTTCTAGCCTTTGCCACTCCACTCCACTCTCTAAAAATGATAGTAAGACAGAAGGTAAGTGTTTTAGGGGAAAAAAAAAAGTCTTGCAAGCCCTGAAGTGTTTGAAGGCTCTCTGAGTGAGGGAAACCCTCCATTAAGTTCATCTCTAAAGTCCTTTCCAATTCTCAGCAAAGTTCAGTGGAAAAAATGCTGTATTTGGCATCAGAAGACCTGATTTCAAATCCCAGCTCTCGCTCGTTTTGTAGATTTGGAGCTGGGAGGTATCTTGGTCCAAGCATCTCATTTTACAGATAAGGAAACTAAGGGCAAAAGATCAGATGACTCAGGTAGGTCTCACAACTGGTTGTCAAAGAGGGAGGACTTTATTTTTGGAGCCCATTATTTTGACAGATGAGGAAACTGAGAACAAGCGGTCAAATGACTTGTCAAACCCCAGGATACCATAGGCCTTGGACAAAGTCACCTTTTAATCCCTCTGGGAATAGATAGCCTCTAGGGTCACTTGCAGTCCTAGAGCTATGGTTCTATTGCCTACATACATAAGATCATTCCTGGATGCAGGAGTTCCCTTTTCCCATCACATATATGGGAAAGCCAGAGGCAGAGAGAGTCATTTGCCCAAACTAACAGGGAGGCAGAGACGTCTGCCCACCCAGCGACTGGGTTTCCCCTCCCGGATGCACTCAGGACCCCTCCTTAGAACTCCAGCTCCCAAACGCACCCTTGGAGTGCTTTGCTGGTACCCAGAGCCAGGCTTCTGCCAGAGGATTCCCCAGTGGTGTTTCTTGGGAAAGCAGAACAAATTCTTACCCATGTCGATGCCCAACACTGTCAGGGCAGCTACTACCGAGCCAGCAGACGTCCCGACCACCCGATGAGCCGTATCCAGCATGCGGGGGGCCAGGTCTCGGAAGGCATCCACGGCCCCTATCTGATAGTAGCAGAGGAACCCGCTGCCCGAGAAGGAGATGGAGTGCGGGGTATCGGGGTCCCCCTTAAAATCCTGTTCCATCATCTTCGCGGCTGTGGGGAGGAATCAGCCTGGAGCAGACTTGTCTTCTCAGAGTCGGCGCCTGCCTCGCTGGGTCGGGACCAGCCGGGGCCTCCTGGGAGCGGACAAGGCGGCCTGCAACGGCCTGCCGGCTGGTTCTGTACGGCCCGGGTCCGCTTGGCCTGCGTTAATTCAGTATAAAAGCAAACTCTGCCAAAGGGGGAGGTGCGAGAGGGGGAGGCTGGAGAAGCAGGAATCCCTGTCGATCCGGTACAGGCTGCGTCCTGGCTGCACGGTCCCAAGAGACTGACTTAACTGCACCGGCTGCTCCCTCCCGAGCCCATTTTCTCGGGAGTTCGGGCCCTGGCCCACGAGGTGAGGGTGGAGGTGGGGGAACGGGAGCACGGGCAGGGGATCTTCGCTATCCCCAATCGGGGAACAGCTCAGAACTCTCCAAGTTCAACCATTCTCAGGCGACCTGTCGCTAGGTGCTCCTTAGCGCAGCCAGTTGCCAAATCAGGCGATGGCTATCTGCGGGTGGGTGGCTCCCTACCTGGAGTGATGCTCCCGCCGGGCCGAGGGAGGGAGGGAGGGAGTTAAAGGGTTGGCGTTCCTCCGGAAGAAAGGTGACCAGAATGTAGGAAATGCGACTCGAAGTGTACAGTGTTTAACGAGGCAAAAGTGGGTGTGTTGGGACGAGGGGGGAGAAGAATGGCATCCGGGCCCCTACCCACACTCCCCCCATGAGTATGAGCCATCATCCCTGGGCTTTTTTTATTAGTTCTTCTATATATCCAGTTTAGATTTAGTCAGGGGTTATTAGAGGCATTTTTTAAGGTTGCCATAGGCTAAATTGTGAAATGGATTGTTTGTCTTCTCCTGGCCATAACTACCTCTGTGAATTAGGTGTCATTATTACCTCCCCCCCCCCCCCAGGGCCCCAGGCCCTGGATGAAGAAGCTCTCTGTAAGTTATTATAGTTCTTTTGTTTGTTGTTATCATCCTCCTGCACAATTATTTCCGGAGGCCCATTAGAACCAGATTTCTGCCTAAAGCCTAGACTTCTGACCTCTCTACACTTCCCTCAACCCCCACCCATTTTAACTACCTGTTTCTCCTGTCCCCTCAGGCAGCCACAGTCTCTGGCTGTCCAGGAAGCTCGGAGAACCTCAGAGCCCATAGTGATCTGAGGGGCATTTGACCTTCGATTCAGGAATGAAAAAACTGAGAAAAGGGGCAGTGATATGCTTAAGGTCACACAGTAAATGGGGCAGCTAGGCGACCTAGAAAGATAGTTTGTCATACATAACTGGAGTCAGGAAGACTTTGTTCCAAATTCAGTTCTGGCCTCAGATACTTACTGTGTGACCCTGGGCAAGTCTTGTTATTTGTGTAAAGTCACTAATAACTCAATATTAGTTTAAAAGATTTTTGCCTCTCTGGTCGACTCAGGTTCTTCATCTGTAGAATGAGCTGGAGAAGGAAATGACAAAGCACTTCTGTATCTTTGCAAAGAAAACCCTAAATGGGGTCACAAAGATTAGGGCATGACTGAAAAAGACCGAACAACAACACAATAATTAACTGATATGGAATCTGAGATGGGACAATATTCTTTCTATGACAATGAGCTGCCTTCTCAATGGATCTATTAAACTAACACTGAATTAATTATTAAGGACTTCACAAGAGAGTCCTCATCTTCAAAGGGGAACCAAGAACAATGTTTAGTCCAAAGGAATGACTCCCAAAGCCTGAGAATTTCAATCAGTTTCATGCCTGGGAAAGGGAGATGTTTTGGAATGGGGGGGACCTTCCTAGCACCTCTGATAGGTGGCCACCCACACATGAGGCTGCCTTGCATATTTTCTAGTTGAAACAGAGCCAGAGTCATGTCTTTTGTTGTTGGCTGGTCATACATTTATAGATGGTTACAGTAGGAAGGAAACTTAGACATCATCTAAGCCATCTTCCCTCATTTTGCAGATAAAGGAATTTTGGCCCAGAGAAAGGAAGTGTCTTGTCCAAGATTATATAGTAATAATAGCTGACATTTGTAAGGTGCCTGTAAAAAACAAACAAACAAAAAAAACAACAACACAAAAAACCACTTACCTTCTGTCTTAGAATCAATATTAAGGGGGCAGCTGGGTAGCTCAGTGGATTGAGAGTCAGTCCTAGAGACAGGAGGTCCTAGGTTCAAACCCGACCTCAGCCACTTCCCAGCTGTGTGACCCTGGGCAAGTCACTTGACCCCCATTGCCTAGCCCTTACCACTCTTCTGCCTTGGAGCCAATACACAGTATTGACTCCAAGACGGAAGGTAAGGGTTTAAAAAAAAAAAAAAAAGAATCAATATTAAGGATCAGTTCTAAGGCAGAAGAAAATTAAGGGGGAGGCAGTGAGGGTTAAATGACTTGTCCAAGGTCCCACAGCTAGGGAGTATCTGATACCAGAATTGAACCCAGGACCTCCCAACTCCAGGCCTGGCACTCTAACCCCTGAGCCACCTAGCAGCTGTTTGTGTAGTGCCTTAAGGTTTGCAAAGAGGTGAAATAATATGGGTATGGAATGTCGGGTCTACTGTCAGACTTGGTTAATGTATTGGTTCAGTTTTGCTGAACTGATTTCTTTCTTATTTTTGTTAAAACAGAGGCTATTGGGGCAGCTAGGTGGCTCAGTGGATAGAGTGCCTGGCCTGGAGTTAAGAGGTCCTGAGTTCAAATTTGATCTTATATACTTCTTAGCCATGTGACCCTGGGCAAGTCACTGAACCCCAACTGCCTAGCCCTTATTACTCTTCTGCTTTGGAGTTGATATTTAGTATTAATTCTAAGATAGAAGATAAGGGTTAAAAAAAGAGGTGGCTCTTTTGAAGACATACAATGATATAAAGACAAAAAAATAAAAATGTTAAAATAGAATTGAAAGGTTTCACATGTAGTTTAAATGCCTCATTTGATTCTCATGCCAGTTGTATAAAGGTATACTATAATATCCCAGTTCTTGTTGTTCAGTTGTTTTCAGTCATATCCAAGTCTTTGTGACCCCCTTTGGGGTTCTCTTGGCAAAGATACTGTAATGGTTGGTTATTTCCTTCTCCAGCTCATTTTACAGATGAGGAAACTGAGGCCAACAGTGTGAGGTCCTATTGAGGTTCCAAGAAGTAACTCATCATAAAACCAGCAAGTGTCAGAGGCAGGACTTAGCATCGGCTCTTCCTGCCTTTGAGACCAGCTCCCTATCCACCGTGCCATGATGCATATCTGGGAGAAAAAGGGAATCCTATCCCCACAAAAATAACTATAAATAATGATATTAGCAAACTAAGTACCTCGTGAGATTGGGGAGGGGACTTGACAACAGCTCTAGTTTTGGTGCAGGTGGAGGAGACATGGTTTACGGAGTGGCATCTGAGTTGAGCTTTAGAGACTGGGAGGAATTCAAAAGAGGAAAGGTAAGAGGAATTGACTGGAAATGATTTAGCTATTTTGATCAATGCAATGACCCAAGTCATTGGCCTTATGATGAAAAATGCTATCTGTCTCCAGAGAAAGAACTGATGGAGTCTTCATGCAGAGTGAAGCATTTTTTAAGCTTCCTTCCTTTCTTCTTCTTCTTTTTTTTTTTTTTTTGTCTATATGTTTTGAGAAAAAAAATAAAAGAGATTGCCAGAAGGTAATACATTTCCATTCTGCTTAGCTTCAAAAAAAAAAGCAAGAGGGAAAACATTCTAAGCATGAGAGAGTAATGTGGAGTAAGATAGGCAATGTAAGATGGTGAGAAGCAGAGTACAGGAATGGATAGGGAATAGGACTCAAAGTGAAAATGAAAAAGATCTGAGTTCAAGTTGTGCCCCTGACTCATACTAACTATGTAATCTTGGGTGAGTTCATTTACCTGCATGTGCTATATAGGCAACACTAACTTGAAGAGCAGGTATTAATCTGCCCTGGGAAAGGGAGGTTCCTCTTTGGGAGCTCTTTATACCAACTGGACCCACAAGCCTAGTTCCTTCTCCACCCTCCAATAAAAAAGGTAAGGTAAGACTTGTACAAAAATATTTATAGCTGTGCTTTTTTGTGGTGGCAAAAAACTGGAAAATGAGGGTATGCCCTTCAATTGGGGAATGGCTTAATAAATTGTCATATATGCTGCTGATGGAATACTATTGCGCTCAAAGGAATAATAAACTGGAGGAATTCCATGTGAACTGGAAAGACCTCCAGGAACTGATGCAGAGTGAAAGGAGCAGAGCCAGAAGAACATTGTACACAGAGACCAATACACTGTGGTAAAATCGAATGTAATGGACTTCTGTACTAGCAGCAATGCAATGACCAAGGACAGTTCTGGGGAACTTATGGTAAAGAACGCTACCCACATTCAGAGGAAGAACTGCAGGAGTGGAAACACAGAAGAAAAGCAACTGCTTGAACACATGGGTTGAGGCGGACATGATTGGGGAGGTAGACTCGAAACTGCCACACCAATGCAACTATCAACAATTTGGAAATAGGTCTTGATCAATGACACATGTTAAAACCAGTGGAAATGCGCATTGGCTATGGGGGGGGGGAGTCAGGGGCTGAAGGGGAAAATAAGAGTATGAATCATGTAACCATGTTAACTTTTCTAAAAAATAAAAATTATTAAATGGGGAAAAAAAGAAGGTAAGCGTTAAAAAAAAAAAGCTCTAAACCACTACTGATTAGAGAAATGCACACTAAAACAATTTTGAGAAATACCTCACACCTATAAGTTTAGTTAATATGACAGAAAAAGAAAATGACAAATGTTGGTGGGGAATGGAAATGGAAAAATTGGCACACTGGTACACTGTTGGTGGAGTTGTTAACTAGTCCAAACATCCTGGAGAGCAATTTAGATCTATACCCAAAGGACTACAAACCTGTGCATACTCTTTGATCCAGCAATACCATTCCTAGATCTGTAACTCAACAAAATCAAAGAAAAAGGAAAAGGACATATTTGGACAATAATGTTTATAACAGTATTTTTTATGGATATAGCATCAAAAAATTGGAAATTAGAGGGCTGTCCATTAATTGAATATTAGCTGAAAAAGTTGTAAGGCATGATTGTGATGGAATGTGATAGTGCTATTAGAAATGACATGGAAAAATATTTCTGAAAAACCTGAGAAGACTTAAATTCACAAATGCAAAGTAAAGTGAGCAAAATCAGAATATCATTGTACAAAGTATTAGCAATATTGTAGGAATGATCAACTGAGCAGAATTTAGCTAGCCTGATCAAGATAACAAAAGGACCCATGGTGAAAAATGTTATCCACCTCCAAAAAAGTAATTAATAAATTGTGAATGCAAATTGAAGCACATTTTAAATTTTCCCTTCATTTTTATTGTTTTATTTTGTGTTTTCATTTATAACATGACTAATATGAAAATATTTGGCATGTGCTTAGGTATATAATTGATATCAAATTACCTTCTTAAGGGGGAAATGAAAAGGATGAAAATAATTTTGAACTCATAATTAAAAATGATTGCTAATTTTTTACATGAAATTAGAATGAGTAAACAATACTTATAAAATATTTTATAGCTATTTCAAAATAAAATAAACCAGAATATTTCACTGTTAAAAATTAACATGTACCAGTAAAGTAATATACCATGATAATGTTTATGACAGAGTAATTCTCCTAGAAGAAATTTTGTTATATTCTATTATCCCATATTTTAATAAACAATTATCTATTAACTATAAAAAAAAAAAGGTAAGGTAAAAGAAGGTGGTGGAAAGCCTTGAATGCCAGGAAGAGTTTGAACTCTACTCAGTAAGAGAGAGCTACTGAAGTATTTGAATTTAGAACGCCCCTCTCCAAACGTAGTAAATCTTTTGTTCTTTTAGGACTTTATTGGGGAAATAGGGTAGTTGTCCATCATGAAGCTGATTTTCAGAGATTAGGGATTTGTTTCCAAACCTCCACTACTCTTTTTTAAATGTAGGCCTTATTAAAACATGAATATTGGTTTAAAATTTTTTTCCTAATAGATTTTACTTCCAGGTATCTCAGGCCTCTGTTCCTCTCCCCTCCCTCCATCAAAGAGCAAACAGATGTGGCAAACCCATCTTAAGTCTCAAAAGCAGAAGGCAATTTAAAACTCATGCAGTCTAACATCACACCTCCTTCAGGAATCTCCTTCATTACATCCTCGATATGGTTATCCTAGAGAACTCCTAATGCCTGGAATAGCAGCATGAAATGTGAAAAGAGTGTGAATTTTGGAGTCAGAAGAACTGGGTTCAAATCTTAGTTCAACTACTTATAGTTTGAACAAGTCACAAGCTCTCTGGGCTTTAGTTTCCTTCTGTTAGATTTACAATTAATATTTCCAAGTTCTTATTTTTCATAGAGTTTATTAATAATCACTTGAAATAGAAAAAGCAATAAGCATAGATTTAAAGTCTCTTTCTTACTCTAAGTGTGACCACGTGTAGCTCATCCTGCAGGATTCTCCATCCGTCTCACCTGCCTGCTCAGGGAAGTAGTGAGAGAAAAAGCCCAGGTGGGATCCACCCACACCCTTTTATTTACGTTCATGGACGCAGTGCTGGCATGTAAAAAATGGGATGAACTGGGTTGGCAATCCAGGAGGGGGAGGGGATGAAATTCCCTCTACACACTTCTTAGTAAAATTAGGAGGTTGCACGTGCATCTAACATATTGATAAAGCTGAATTAAGGAGGGGAAAGAAAGGAAGATGGAAAATGCTGGAAAGATTGTAGGAAAACAGGTACATAAATTAATGTACTGTTGGTGGAGTTTTGAACTGGTCCAGCCATTCCAGAAAACAATTTCCAACTGTGACTTCAAAGTCATGAAATTGTGCAGACTCTTTGATCCTTTGCTAACCAAAGTAGACTGTTACTTCAAAGACATCTAAGGAAAAGAAAAAGGACTCACATGTGCAAAAATATATTTAGCAGCTCTTTTTTTCAGCAAAGAACTAAAAATGGAGGAGATGCCCATCACTTGGGAATGGTTGAACAAGTTAAGGCATATAAATGTAACTGAATACTATTGTACTGTTAGAAATGATGACGGTAATGGTGTCAGAGAAACCAAAGGCTTGTAAGAACTGAGGCAAAGTGAAGTCAGCAGCTCCAAAAGAACTATGTATTAAAAAAATTTTTTTTGTCAAACAACTTTAGTAAACTTACAAACTCTGATTAATGCAATGATCAGTCAAGATTCCAGAGGACTCATGATGAAACATGCCGTCTACCTCTTAACAGAGAAGAAGGATTCGAAGTACAGATGGAGATAAATTTCAAGAGTATGACCCCTGCAGGAAATTTTGTTTTGACTATAGGTATATGTTACTAGAGCTTTATTTTTCTTTCTTTTTCAATGGGGAGGGAGGGAGTGAATGGAAGGAAGAGAAGTCAGACTATGATTAATTTAAAAGTAAAGCTTAATTTTAAAATCAAATGTTAAGTTGGATCTTGCAGAACCTGGAAGTGTCAGTCAATCATTGTCAATAAACATTTATTAAGTTCCCCCCAAAATAAAATAAAATAAAATAAAATGTTAAATAAAGAGATTGGAAATAATGAAGCACACCTCCTTCCTCTTGACAGAAGGGATGGAGAAGACTACCAGGGAACAATGCTACATACATTGTCACCATATTTGGATATTTTTTTAGTTAATTGTTTTCCTTTGTTACAAGGAGGGCAGAGATTTCCAGAAATGGTGCTCTTCGGGCATTTCTCAGTTGTATCCGACTCTTTGTGATCCCATTTGAGGTTTCCTTGGCAAAGATACTGGGATGACTTGCCATTTCCTTTTCCTATTCACTTTAGAAATTAGGAAACTGAAGCAAACAGGGTGAAGTGACTTGCCCAGGGTCAGATAGCTAGTGTCTAAGGTCAAATTTGAAATCAGGAAGGAGAGTCTTCCTGACTCCTATCTCTAGGCCTGGCATTCTATCTGCTGTACCACCTAGTTGCCAGAAATTACTGATATACAAATGAAACACAATAATAAAACTTATTTTGGAAAAAATGAAGGAATTGAAGCAGATGACCTCTAAGACCTCTTCTAGTTCTAAATATACAGTCTTATTTTTGTCTGAAACTGATTTTGGATAATATTTTGAATCTTGTTCCTGGGGAGGGTGACAGAGTGGAGTTTGGAAGATCCTACAGGGTAGAAGTTGTCAATAAGTATGCACTGATGGAGGCAGCTAGGTGGCTCAGTGAATTGAGAGCCAAACCCAGAAATAAAAGTCCCTGCGTTCAAATCTGAACTCGAATAATTCCTAGCTGTGTGACCCTGGGCAAGTCACTTCACCCTATATGCCTAGCCCTTACCACTCTTCTGCCTTGGGACTGATACTTAATGTCAATTCCAAGACAGACAGAAAGTAAGATTTTTTTTTTAAAGTATGTATTGATGGTTATCCATGTGCCCAGAACCATTCCAGCCACTATGGAATAACAAATAAAAAGAAAGATATAGCCTACAACTCAAATAGTTTAGGGTCCGATCTAGAATACACTCATAGTATATGTATATATACAGTTAGAAAGTAATCCGAGAATAATACTAGAATGTGTGTAATTAGAGATTAAAGTATGTGACACAAACTATACATGCTGGAGGAACTCTTGAGATTATTATGGCTTGTGTGGCTGGAATAATTAGGCTTCATGGAAAAGAGGGGATTTGATTGGGACCTTGAAGGATAGAGAGGATTTGGAGTCAATAATCTCTTATTCCGTGTGTATAGTATACTAGGTACTATGTCAAGTGCTGGGGATACAAAGAAAACCCACCCTCCCACCCCGAAAAAAGTTCCTGCCATCAAAGAGCTTACAATGTAATAGGAGACAGAGCATGTAAATAACTAGGTCTCTGCAAGCTAGATAGGTAGATAATCTCACAAGCCAAGACTTTAGTAGCTGGGAAGAAGTAGGGAAGTCTGGAGGCAAAAAAAAAAAAAGGCTTTTGAGCTAAAAAAGGAAGCCAGAAAAACTAGAAGGTAGAGGAGAGGAGGAAGAGTATTGTAATTGTGGGAGGGAGTCGGTGTAAAGGCACAGAGATAGTGTCGTTTTTGAGCAACAACAAATAGACCTTTGTAGCTAGAACACAGAATTTGCGTGGGGAAGTAAAGTGTAAAAATACTAGAAAAATAGGAAGAAGGCAGATTATAAAGACATTTAAATGATGAACAAAGAATTTTATGTTTGATCTTAAATATACTAGGGAGCTACTATAGTTTATTGAGGAGGAGAGGGACATCAGTGTTGAAGTGTGGCTTGTGAAATTTTGACATTCTATTTCCCCAGCCCTGGTATGGATGGCAGTGTCCTGCCCATGATAGCTGTTTATTTTTTTATTTTTCCAGGTTATGTGTGTATATAATTTTAAAAAATAATTTTCTAATATTTTTTGGTCCAGGCTCTCTCCCAACCCTTCCCTCCTCTCCAAGATGGCAGGCAATAAGATATAGGTTATACATGTTTTATCACATAACACATGTTTCCATGTTCACCATGTTGTGAAATAAGACATATATTGCTTATACTAGAGAAAAATTCATGGAGAAAACAAAGTGAAGAATGGCATGCTTCAATCCACCTTCAGTCTCCATCAATTCCTTCTATGGGGATGGATCTTTAATATCATGAGTCCCTTGGTCTAGGATCTAGGAGATCCTTACATGGCTAGTAATAGTTAATTCATTCACAATTGATCATCTGGAGTCAAGTGACTTGCTCAGGGTCACACAGCCAGATTTGAACCCAGGGCCTTCTTTCTCCAAGCCTGGCTTTCTATCTACACTGAGCCAGCCATCTAGCTGCCCACTTTGTACACTATTGCTATTGTGTACAATTTTTTTTTTACTGTGTACAATGTTCTTCTGGCAAGTCACTTCATTTTTTTTAACTATTACTTTTAGTGTTAGCAACAATTCTAAGAGAGAACAGGGACTTCACTTTGCACCACTTCATATTGGTTTTTCCAGGGTTTTTGTGATCATTTTCATCATTCCTTATGCCCTTATTATTATTCCATTAGAGTCATATATCACATTTTTTCCAGCCATTTCCTGATTGATGGACATCCCTTCAGTATCCAGTTCTTTGCCACCACAAAAAGAGCTGCAATAAACATTTTTGTTCAGTAAGGGTTTAATAAATGAAAACTGAATTGAATTGCCACTGCAGAGATAGGAAAGACATTTCAGCTTAGAGAAACTGCAAGCACGAAGAAGGGCACACTGATAAGCCTGGACCAGAGAGAATGAGGAATAGTGGGAGATACAATTGGATCCATTTCAGAATGGCCCCATGAGCATATATTTAGAGCTAAACGGGTTTTTAGAGATTGTCTAAGCTATTATCTTCATTTTACAGTGGAAGAAACTGAGGCCCAATGAGGTTAAGTGACTTACCCCAAATCACATTGTTAGAAAGTGATAAAACTTTTTCTGGTTCCATGTGGGGGACTATGGGGACCATAGGGCTCAATCCCCCCAAACGCTTTCCCCTCTTCTTCTGAAAAAGGGTTATGAAAAGGGCACAGCTGTGAGAAAGAGCAACCTTGAGTATAATGATGTGCTCCAGAGGCCAGGTTCTAGTCAAAATTATGTTTGTTGACTGATCCCAATTAGGAGCTAAACTCAGTTCCCACGATAAAAAGAGATAAAATAGGGACTGCTTCTAGCAGCAGAGGCAGAAGCCTGACAGAGGAACGTGGTGGAATAAATCTAGATTATTAGGAGCACGCTGGTGACAAGTGTCATCCTTTTAACTCTTTGTTAACCCTCAACCCTCATCTCGAGTTCTGAGACCCCTGGTGACACTCTGCCCCATAAGAAATTGTAATAAATTGCAATAGTTCCATATCCAGAGTTCTTTCCAACACCTGACACTGCCTTAAATGGCAGGCTTTCAAAGATACCAGTAAGGAGCCATTTATAGGTATTGAGCAGAAGTTGGTATGATGAAAAATCATGTGGCAGGATGTATTGATAGTCATCTGTGTAGACAGGAGAGATAGGAATTAAAAGAGACCAGCAATAAAAATTCTGGAAAGAAGAATATTGCAACATTCAGAAGTGAGGAAATCAGAGACAAGATCACAACAGAGAATGAGGAGGGAGAGATGAGACCAAGAGTAATTATTTTGAAGGCTCCATAGGCTTTGGTGTCTGATTGAGTCTAGAGGACAACAGAAAAAGATGAGTCAGAGATGACTCTGCATGTTTGAACCTGAAGGCCTGGAGAAGGGTGGGGTCCTTGACAGAAATTGGGAAATTGGGAAGGGAAGCCGGTTTGGGAAGGGAAGAGGATGATGCTACCTTGAAACATATTGAGTTGCAGATGACAGTGGAGCATCTTAGTAGAGGATGAGAGTATTTATCACAGGCTTATTATTTAATCCAGCCATTTCATTTTACTAACTGAGGTCCATTTAAATTAAGTGACTTGAAGGGCAGCTGGGTGACACAGTGGATAAAGCAACAGGAGTCCAGATGACTTGGGTTCAAACAAGGCCTCAGACACTTTCTTGCTGAGTGTCCTTAGGCCAAACACTTCACCCTGTTTGCCTCAGTTTCCTTATTGGTCAAATAAGCTAGAGAGACGAATGGCTGGGCAGCTAGGTATCACAGTGGATAGAGCTCCTGGAAATGGGAGAACCTAGGTACAAATCTAACTTCAGACACTTTCTACCTGTGTGACTCTGGGCAAGTCACTTAACCCTGTTTGCTAGTCCTTGTTCTTCTCTCTTCAAGTTGTTACTAACACTAAAAGTAAGAGTTAAAAAAAAATTAGGTGACTTGCCAAACTCATACCGGTAGTAAGTAGCAGAGTTAGGCCTCAACTTCAGATCTTGACTCCAAATTCAGGGATCTACATCCATTGCTGATAGGAAACTGAAGGAAATAACTTGCCCAAGATCATCCCAGCTCCCAGGTAGAGTAGGCTTTTGAAAATCAGAGAAGCTCCAGAGAAAGAACTGTTGGGTTTGTCTTTCCTATCAGTATATTTATGGTTTTATTTGTGGGAGTTGGTTCTATATGAGTATGCACTTACAACAATGACCAATATGGATGTATGTTTTGCATGATAATCAAAATAATTTTTTTTAAAAATCAGGGAAGCTACACATTTGCTCCTGCTTCTTCTCCATAACCCTCAGTTGATCCCTATGGCTATAGTTTTAGGGAATTCTGTGTGTGTGTGTGTGTGTGTGTGTGTGTGTGTGTGTGTGTGTACAATCCAAGCCAGAGGAATGATCCAAAAATTTAATTTTCTGAAAAGGTCCATTGCCTAGTACAGAGCCAGAGCTCTGATCCATAAACATTGTAAACCATCAAAAAGTCTTTGCCAACTACCAGATATCTAAATTTAGCTGTGGTAATTCACAGAATGAGGGATGAAACAACACAGTTGGTCCAAAGCTACAGGAAACTTTTCCCCTTAGCCCTGGAATAGAATCTACCTAGTATTTTTTTTTTCTGAGACACCTGAATACAGCTACAACTTGTCAAAAACAATCACCGTCCTAGCCAAACTAGAGAATTCACCTTAATATACACATTGGCAGAATGGTTGCAAATGTAAAGTTCTGCCCATTTTGTATGCAAAAAATCTGATTTTGGGAAGTAGGAAGAGAGGAGGGCAGCCAGTTGGTTCAATAAAAGAACCAAACCCAGAGATGGGAGGGCCTGATTCAAATATGACCTCAGACACTTCCTAGCTATGTGACCTTGGGCAAGTCATTTTATCCCCACTGCTTAAGCCCTTACTACTCTTCTGCCTTGGAAGCAATACACAGTACTGATTCTAAGATGGAAGGTAAGTATTAGGAAGAAAGGAAGAAAAGAAGAAAGAAAGAAAGAAAGAAAGAAAGAAAGAAAGAAAGAAAGAAAGAAAGAAAGAAAGAAAGAAAGAAAGAAAGAAAGAAAGAAAGAAAGAAA
>NC_058133.1:263989038-264003213 GCF_016433145.1 Gracilinanus agilis | reverse complement strand
CACACAGTAGAGACAAGTCACTGACCACCACCAGGCCTTTGGCTTGAGTCATTAGAGGTTGTTAATAAACCAAGAGTGGAGGTAAAAAGCCAATGGGAAAGATTTTAGGAATCCATAGGAAGAGACAAGAAGAAGGAAGAAAGAAATCCGAGAATAGGAGTCAAGGATAGAAGATAGAAGATATAGAAGACTTCCAACTGAGATAGCTGCTTCTAGCTTCTTTACTGAGAACTTGCTGATTGGAGGAGAAATGCTGCTGTACTGACTGATGGATGGGTGGAAAACTGGAGCAGCTGCGGGGAGTTCATTGGAAGAGAGCTTGAACCCTGTGGTGGAGTAAAGACATGTTAAGGTTTATTGCTCTCTAATACCACCTTCAGGCTGAGAAAGGAGATATCTTAAGGAAGAGCCTTTTTCTTTACAGTCCTCTATGATATTAGAGGGAAAAAAAGGCACTAGTGAGGAGAGGAAGCTTTGCATCTGTTTGCTTGGACTATGCTTTGTTATGAGAAGTCTTGGATCTAATTCGAGGAAACTCAATTGCCTACTATTTACAAATCTTTGAGTCTTGGCAGTTCTCCAACTAAAGGGTTGTCACTAAACTAGCATAACACTTTTCCTTAGCACCCTGCTGAGGGTGGCTGTAAGAGAAAAGAGCTTGCCACTGTTATATTAGCTTGAGAATAGAAGACTAGCAATTTTTCCCAGCCAGAGAGCTATAAAAAGGAGAAAGGAGCAGTTAGCTAAGTAGCAGCTTTGCATAGTCCTGAAAATCCAAGAACATCAAGGTCTTCAGGCCAAACTTTTTCCAAATACATCAGTTTCCCTACTCATGTGCCACCCTGCTAGGTTTCTGCAAGAGTATGTTCCCTTTTCACTATGTATACTTTGTGCATTTGTGGGAGACTTTGACTTAAATTTACAGATGAATTGTTATGTTTATTCCTAGGAATGTTGTGAGGCTTAAATGAGAAAATAGATACAAAGCACTTCACAAATCTTAAAGTACTATAGAAATACCAATTTTGTTATCATTTTCATTTTTACTATTGTTATTGGTCTGCAAATCTTCATGGCTCTATGCTGATGATGACTTTATTCCTCGAGCCTTCCTGCACACTTGTTGAGTTCAAGCAATGTTTATGGTTATCCTGAAGTATGCTGGTAAGGAACTCTAGGATAAAAAAATATGCATATACATTGTTAAGTTTATTCTTATGAATTCTTATTAATATTTATTAATTATTATCACTTTCTTAAGTCTAGATAACCAAGGAAACAACAAATCAATTCCTCACCAATTTTTGAAGTGCAAATGCTTACATTGAAATTTTAACAATCTCTCTGGCAACCTAGTTAGAACTGCTTCCAGCAAACCCCTCTGTCCCTTTATTACTGCTCTGGTCTTCTTTGATAATTATTTTCTGACATTTTAGGATTCTCATTTTCTCCCTTCTTCCCTCAAAGCAATTAATAGCCTATTTATAGGTTATACTAGTGCTTTCATGTAATACATATTTCCATATTACTTGTGTCATGACAGAAGACACATATCATAAATATAATTTAAGAAATCATGAAGGAAATAAAGTGAAGGATGACATGCTTTGATATGCCATCAAACTCTAGCAGTTCCTTCTTTGCCTGTGAAGAGCATTTTTCATCTTGAGTCCCTTGTGGTTACCTTTGGAGTGGCTTTACTAATAGTGGATTAGCCCTTCGCAGTTAATTATAGTAAAATATTTCTTTTACTGTATACATTGTTCTCCTAGTTCTGCTCACTTCACTTTGCATCAGTTCACATAAGTCTTTCCAGGGTTTTCTATACTCATCCTGTTCATCATTTCTGATGGTACAATAGTATTCCATTACATATGGTCTTCTATTGAGTAAACATGATTATTCTTGCTTTTGTCTTCTGTTACAAAACTGTGATGTTACTCAACTTGTGATTATTCCTGCTTTTGCATTTGGATGAGTAAATGCTATAATACTTATTTTGTTTTGTAATTAAGTAATTGTTTGGTGTTTGGTGTTTTATGTGATTGTGTCATGATGACTGATTTTATCCTGTTGAGTAGTGGTGTAACCCAGGCTAAACAGATATGACTTTGGGCCCAAAAAATGGATGCCATTCATTGATACAATGATATTCCTCCAGCTACTGAGGCTTGGGAGATTCTGCTGATGGAGCTACCATCCGCAGGGACGAAGGGAATTCACCTCCTTCCCACCTTCAGCCTTTGGTTGGGATGGCTATTGGAGCCTTGCTGTCATCATAATAGAGGATTCTCTAGAATCTGAGCAGAACCCATTGGCCTAACAATACATAGCAGTGGAACAAGGAGGAACGTGCAAATAGCTGCCTATGTTTTATATTTTAAAGCATACCAAGAAGTCATAGAATCCTGGATTAGTGGAGCTAGAAAGGATATAGAGATCATCTAGTTCTAGAAATGAATTTTAGAGGCCATGTTGTACAAAAACCCCATTTTACAGATGGATGAGACCCTAGAGATCATGTAGTACAACTCCTTCATTTCTACAGAGAGGGAAACTGAGGCCTTAGAAAACAGATGACTTGCCAAAGGACATATAGTGAGTTATCAATGGGACTAGAATTAAAAACCAAGACACCCTTTAAAAGCTCATAGTTCTAGAGCCAGACAGTATCTCATCTTACTCCCCTCAGTTGCACTTCTGATTTCCTCTACTATGTCCCATCTCTTCATCCTGAAGCCTCTCTCCAGCAATGGAATTCACATATTGGAAGTACCCTTTTGCCCCCCATGGCCTTTCCCTCTTATTTGATGGCACTTCCTAGAACCTCCATTTTTTGAAGATGTTCAAGCCAACCATATCTCATTCTTCCCCAAGCTATACTCCAGAGTTCCTCTACATTATCTTTCCCCCTAACCCCTTCCATTTTTTATGCATTCTCTTCCCCCATTATACACTTCTGAGAGCAAGGACTGTCTTTCTATTTGAACTTGTATTCTCAAACAGCATAGTGTCTGGTATATAGTTAAGTGCTTAATAAATGTCTACTGATTGTTGGCTGTTGCTAAATGATGAGGAAATTAAAGCATCAATGTGTCTGTCCTAATGGTTTTTACAACTGACCATGAACTGGTGGCTTCATGTTGTAGGAAACATGTCTTGGGATATGAAGAGGACTTAAGGAGCAGGTAGGAATTGGAATTGGGATAACACAGGATCCCAAAGTCTATCCCAATCTTCAATGGAATCAACAGGGCACAGCCCCGGTGACTCCTTTTGATGGGTGGTTGCAGCATTGGAACCTGTTCCCTTTCTGTGGCTTTTCCAGCTAGAGTCTAGCCTGCCTCAACACGAAGATGTCCCTAAGAGAGCATGCAGGGTGGGGTGGGGACCTAGCATTTGACAAGTCTCTGGAAATCATAGAGTCGCAAAAGATCAGTTGGAAAGTATTTCAGAGATCATTTAGTCTAAACTAAGAGAAAAATAATTATTCCAGCTTTTCTTTGTTCAAAGAACGTTGTTTTTTGGCAGAGAAAACAGAGCCATTCAACCTTCTCCCTGTCATTTCATCTACTCCACCCTGCAGTTAGATCCTTTCTTTGATATTGACCCTTAGTGTGGGGTCTGGCACATAGGAGATAAATATTTCTAGATTGATTGGTCATTCTTTCTTTTTCCCTGAAAATAGCTTTTAAAAAACTACTGGGGGGGGGGGCAGCTGAGTGGCTTTAGGTGGCAGGCCTAGAGATGGGAGGTCCTGGGTTCAAATATGGATTCAGACACTTCCTAGCTGTGTGACCGTGGGCAAGTGTTAAAATCATATCTGGGACAAGATGGATGCCACTTTGAATGACAGGACTGGCAGTTGAGAACCTCAGAATGCCCCAGGTGCCGTGAGCCAAGGGCAAAAAGCAGTTGGCCCCAGCCCTATAAATACCCCAAGTGACAACACAAGGGAGCTCAGATGGGAGCAGGGACTTGGGAAGGTGGGAGGTAAAGGGTGAAAGGGTAGGCTTGAAACCTGTGACCTGGTATCCTACTGAGAGAGCTAGTGATCAATCAATATCATTGCTATTAGAGCTGTGAGAGTTTACTGATTCATCTATCAACATCATCAAATAGCCTTCCCTAACCTCTAGCTTGGATGTGGCCAAGTCAGGTCAGAGTTAGTGAGAGGGTGAAGAACCTCCAGCTTCTACCAAGCCTAGCCATCTCCAGACCTTGATCAACAACTTATACCATTAGATTAATTAATTAGCCATAGGGTTCTTAAATCCTTAATCCTCAATATAGAGTTTACCAACAAGTCCCTTTCCTGAGTGGTTATTCCAGGAGCATGGAATTTATTATATATATATATATTTCAAGACTCATTTCCCACAAAAGAACCACCCCCCCCAAAACTTTGCAGATACGCAGAAGTTACAAATTATGTCACATCAAAACACAAAACATTGGCTTCAGAATAGACCAAGGCCAAGGCTGAATTTTGACTAGGTTCTTATCAGAAAGCCAAGTTGGGGAGTATCCCTCTCAGGGTCGAATTGCACCCCCCAAGATTTTGGCCTTGGCTATACCAGGCAGCAGCATTCCTTGCTCTGTTAACAGTGTTAACCCTTTAAATTCAGGTTTGCTAGGAACTTAAACTTTTCAATAAGGCCACAATACTTTTCAACAAGAAATCACAATGATCACAAAAGGGGTCAAAAGAGGAGTCTCAGATTTTTATCTATTCTCTTATTGGCATCCCACAGTTTATACCAAAGCCCTTGGGAAGGGGAGATCAATACATAGTCAGATTATACTGTTTCCAATAGCCTATCAATAGCCCTTACCAACAACTAATCCAACCTCAGGTTGGGACCTAGAGAGGTTAACCATCCACACAACCTCTCAGGGGTTCCCTGCCTGGGCAAACTGTTAGAAAGGGGATAACTGACAGCTTAGTCAACCAAGCCTGTCAGGGAGGAGAGACATAGATTATACCTACAACAACTGTGAGAGGAGAGTGTGCTTTCTCCCTCATCAACTACAACCAGCTTAGGCCTGGGCACAAGATCACTCCTCCATACATACTATCTCCGAGAGCCATCTATATACAATCAATTCTCTGAAGATCCTAGATAGATAGATAGATATCCACCCATTTCATTTTTAATACAAGTCACTTAACCCCACTGCCTAGCCCTCACCTCTCTTCTGCCTTGGAACCAATACACAGTATTGATTCTAAGAGAGAAGATAAGGGTTTAAAAACAAACAAACAAACAAACAAAAGATAACAACCTGTTTGTTTTTCTTAACCTCCCATGGTGCCTTCTGCTCATTTTGACCTTTCCTGTTCCTAAAACTTATAGGAATGTGCTACACTTTTCAGTTCCTCCTATATTATCCATTCTTACTTCCATCTTTTATATATGCCTTTTAAAAATCCAAGTTGAGGGGGCAGCAAAGTGGCACAGTGGATAAAGAGCCAGGCTTAGCAATGGAAGGTCCTGGGTTCAAATACATAATACTAATACATAATATTGATTCTAAGATGAAAAGTATGGGTCAAAAAAAAATCCAAGTTGACTGCTAATTTCCTTGTACATTTACATCATCCTTTTTTGGATTTCTCCTCCACTGAATCCTGATTTGAACTGTTTTTGAAGTCATAAAAAGTCAGACACAACTGAAAATAACAAAAAAAAAGTCATGAGGAGAGGTGTCAGAGGAATTGAACCTATATCTGCTTGGCAACCTTAGAGGCAGGCTTATTGACTTTGGAGTCTGGTCTTTTGGTAGCGAGTAGTCAACTAGGTTTTAATACTACTTAATATAATATTTCATTCCCCCCAATTATATGTAATAACAATTTTTAACATTTGTTTTCTAAAATTTGGAGTTCCAGATTCTGTCCTTTTTCCCCTTGCTCCCTCCCTGAGATGGAAAACAACTTGATTGGGTGTTGATTTTGGATTTTAATTAGTTTTAATTAATTGTTATGTTAGTATTCTGGGTAGCTAGGTGGTGAAGGGTTTAGAGTGCTGAGCTTGGAGTCAGGAAGACCCAAGTTCAACTGACCTTAGACATTTACTGTGTGGCCCTGGGAAAGTCTCTTAACCCTGTTTACCTCACTTTCCTCATCTATAAGATGGACTGGAGAAAGAAATGGTAAACTACTCTAGTATCTCTGTCAAGAAAACCCCACTGTGTGACCCTGGGCAAGTCACTTAACCCCCATTGCCTAGCCCTGTAATAAATAAAATTAATATAGAAGGATATATAAAGATATTAGGGTTTTTACAAAATTAATAAAAAGAAAACCCCAAATGGGGTCATGAAGAGTCATATCCAACTGAAAAATAACTGAACAAAACGAGCCAAGGCCAACGAGAGTCAGGCACAATTAAAATGACTCAACAACAACACCAACATACTATAGTTGGGTGGTTTGCTACTGACAGTTTCTACAGCTAATGACAAGAGTGATGGTAGTCTCATTACCCTCTGTTTTCATGGGCCACATAACTATGTCTAGGACTCTCCATTGATGAAAAATACCTCCAAGCTCCTTTGTTTGTAAATGTTGGAGTAAGTCAGAGGTCGGCAACCTTTTTGTCCATGACAGCCATAAATGCCACATTTTCTAAAATGTAATTTCGTGAGAGCCGTACAGTGCTCACAGTGCGCTTCTGTAACAGTGCCTGAAAAAAATTGACTTTGTGGCTCCTGCAGAAAGAGCCATATCTGGCCCTCAAAAGAGCCAGATATGGCTCGAGAGCCAAATGTTGCTGACCCCTGGAATAAGTACTTGAGAGCCATTGGCAAACTCAGAATATCTTTGTTTTTCCTTAATAAACATATTTAAGGATTTTGTCTGACTTTTTTTGCTGGTGAATAAAGAGAGAGGAGGCCTTGGGTGGATTATCGTGGAGGGGAAGGACATCTCATGATTGTCATCATCATCACAGAACATCTGGAAAAGCCTGCCTATGCAGGCATTTGTTCAGCATGAGTCAGACGAATGAAGATATACTCTCCTTGCCCCATGGCAGCTGACAGTCCCAGGAACATGTCTACATTTTTTTAAAAATCCAACTATTGAACAAATATTAAATACCTATTGTGCTCAAGGCATATTGCTGCTGCTGAGGGGACACACACACACACACACACACACACACATCCCTGATCTTATTGAGCTTACATGGGGGAGGGAGGGGAGGAAGAGATATAATACATATACAAATAAATATAAAACAAGGAAAATTGAGAAGGAAGAGAACTCGGGGTTGGGAGAGGAAGAAGGGGCTGCCAAGTGGCCAATTGGATATAGAGCTAGATCTGGAGTCAGGAGAACCTGAATTCAAATCAGGCCTCAGATAATAACTGTGTGACCCTGGGTAAGTCACTTAACCATTGTTGACATCTGAAAAAAAATGAACTAGAGAAGGAAATGGCAAACAACTCCAGTAAATTTGTCAAGAAAACTCCAAATAGGGTTGTGAAGAGTTGGATACAACTGAAACAACAAAACAACAGATCAAGGAAGGTATAATAGAGAAGGAGGCACTTGAATTGAACTTTGAAAAAATGAATATGGAACAGCTAGATGGCACAGTGGATTGGGTGCCAGATTTAGTCAGGAGGACCTGTATTCAATCTGTTTCAAATACTTCCTAGCTTTGTGTCCCTGGGTGAGTCATTTAACCCCAATTGCCTAGCCTTTGACGTTCTTCTGTCTCAGAATTAATACTAAGACATATTTCATTTCCCCAAATACACATAATAATTTCAACATACATTTTCCAAAATTATAAGACCCAAATTGCTTCCCTCTCTCTCTTTCCTCTCTTTTCTCAGAGATGATAAGCAATTTGATCTGGTTTATACCTGCAAAACATAATTCCATATTGGTCATTGTTGTAAGAGAATACTCACATAAAACCAAAAGCCAAAATAAAATATAAACTAATGTGAAAGATAGAATGCTTTGATCAGCATCTGATTCCAATAGTTCTTTCTCTAGAGGTAGATAGCATTCTTTGCCATAAGTCCTTCAGAATTGTCCTGGATCACTGTATTGCTGAGAGTAGTCAAGTCTTTAACAGCTCAATGTTGTACAATGTTGAATGTTGTTGTATACAATGCTCTCTTGGTTCTACTTACTTCACTCTGCATCAGTTCCAGCTTTTTCTGAATTCATCTTGTTTATCATTCCTTAGAGCACAATAGTATTTCATCACCATCATATACCACAATTTGTTCAGTCATTCCCCAATCGATGGACGTCCTCTCAATTTCCAATTCTTTGCCACCACAAAAAGAGCTGCTATAAATATTTCCTTACAAGTAGGTCCTTTCCCTTTAAAAAAAAAAAATCTTTTTGGTATATAGACCCAGTAGTGATATTACAAGTTCAAAGGGTATGCATGGCTTTATAGGCCTTTGGGCATAGTTCCAAATTGCCCTCTAGAATGCTGGTTCAGTTCACACCTCCACCAACAGTGCATTAGTGTCCCGATTTTACCACATCTCTTCCAACATTTATCACTTTCCTTTACTGTCATATTGGCCAATATGACAGGGGCGAGGAGCTATCTCGAAGTTGTTTTAATTTTCCTTTCTCTAATCAAGAGTGATACAGAAAATTTTTTTTCATATGATTATTAGTAGTTTTGTTTTCTTCATCTGAAAATTGTTTGTTCATATCCTTTGACCATTTGTCAATTGGGGAAGGCCTTGTATTCTTATAAATTTGACTTAGTTCTCTATAAATTTGAGAAATTAGACCTTTATCAGAGAAATTTGTTATAAAAATTTCCCCCTGGTTTGTTGTTTTAGGAAGTAAGGGCTTAAAGAAAAAAGAAAGAATCAATCAGTCAAAAAAACATTCATTAAGCATCCACTATGTACCCAAGTACTGCACTAAGAAATGGGGATACAAATACAAAAAGGAAAGACAGTTCTTGTCCTCAAGGTAACAACTGGATAACAATGGTTGTGATGATAATAATAAAAACTAGCATTTTAAGGGTTGCAAAGTGCTTTACATGTTATCTTCTTTGAGTCTAATGGCTGAGGCAACCCACAAAGGGGAGGGTTAGCTAGGGAAGGGCACTTTGGTTCAGATAATTACAGGGATAGGGGCAATTAGTTGGCCCCAGTGGATAGAGCACCTGGAGTGGGAAGACCTGGGTTGAAATCTGGCCTCAAACACATTCTACTTGTGTGACCCTAGGCAAATGCTTAACCCTGTTTGCCTCACCCTTGGCATTCTTCTGTCTTAGAATTCATACTAAAGTAGGAAGTAAGGATTAAAAAGAAAGAAAGAAAATTACAGGGATTGGGAATGGGACTAGAGGGAAACCAATTGACACACCCATCTAGGCACAAAGGAACAATGGCAGAGTAGGTTTGATCATAGTTTGTGTTTGTTGAGGGAATGAATGGCAAAGGTGATGGGAAGGCCAAGGTGGACATGGCTAGAGCGTCAGGACTGAAGTGAAGTGTGACTCGTTGGTGTTTTTCCCTAAATGGTGATAAATCAGAAAGTCAACAATCCTATGAGGATTGCAGAGGATGTGTATTCCATTCACAGGAGCACTGTGTACTGAATGCAGTCATGAAAGATGGAATATGAAATTCTAGAAACGGCTAGGAATCTAGTGTGCCCGGAACACAGAATTCATTAAGAGCAATTGCTCTTAATGAGATAAGACTGGAAAGGTGGATGGAAATGAACTTTTGGAGAACCTTAAAGACCAGGTCAAGGAATCTGTATTTCATCTGATTAGAAATTAAAGAACCATTAAGGATTTTTGACGATGACATGTTTGTTCCTTAGGAAAGTTGTTTTAACAACTATGTGAGGAATTGGAATTAGGAAAGCCTGGAGACAAGATCAGTTAGGAGGATATTGTAGTAATATAGGTGAGAAATCATGACCTACTGACTTAGGGTGGTGGCCATGTGAATGGAGAGAAATATGGGAATGAGAAATATCATGGAGGAAGAATCAACCAGACAGTCTTAGCAACTGATGGATGAAGACTTCCACCAATAATGAAAACAATTTGTTCCAATGGTCACGAAGGTGGCTAAAGCGGGTGCTTTAGAGCGCTTAGAGCTCAGTCAGATGTTGAAGATGGCACAGTCATCCTCTTCATCCTGGACCATCACCAGTCTTTTGAGCTGCCAGAGGACTTTGATTACTTGAAGAGAGAGTGAGGCAGACAACTTTGTATAACTCTGCTTCACTCAAATCCAACTTAAGCCCAAATCAAGACGTCACCCCCATGATGTCAGGAATCCTCTTCAAGGGGAAGACCAAACAAGAACTATGTGTCACGCTGTGCTAAGCCCTGAAGGCACAAAAAAAGAGGCATGTAATATAGGATTATTAACATTGCCAGAGTCCCTGCCCTCAAAGAGCTTACAATCTAATGGGGGAGAGAACAAACAAACAAATACGTAGAAACAAGTCCTCTGCAGGACAAGTAGGAAATAATGAAAAGAGGAAAGGCACTAGAAATAAGAGGGATTGGAAAATGCTTCTAGAAGATAAGATTTTAGTTGAGACTTAAAGGAAGGCAGCAAAGAGGAGAGAGAATGCTCCAAGCATAGGGGATAACCTGCTAAAATACCCAGACTTGAGAGATGGAATGTCTTATTAATGGAAAGGCCAAGAGGTCTCCTTTGATCTCCTGGATCAAAGGAGACATGTTGGCAACTAAGCCATAAGAAGACTGGAAAGGTAGGAGGGGGCTAGGTTATGAAGGGCTTTGAATGACAAACAGAAGATTTTATATTTGATCCTAGAGATCCCACAAAATTAAGTTTGTAATCTGACTATTGGGGCAGCCAAGTGGCTCAGTGGATAGAGTACCAGGCATGGAATCAGGAAGACTCATCTTCCTAAGTTCAAATCTGGCCTCAGACACTTCCTAGCTGTGTGACCCCCAAGCAAGTCACTTAACTCTGTTTGCCTCAGTTTCCTCATCTGTAAAATGAGCTGGGGAAGGAAATGGCAAACCACTCCAAGATCTTTGCCAAAAATTCTAAATGGGGTCACAATTGAACAACAACAAACTGAGAATTTCCCATACTTGACATTCCATCTGCCTTCTGGGTACCTTTGTACAGACCCTATGCCCAGAATACTCTTTCCATCTTCTCTGCTTTATATCACTGACTTCCTTAGCTCAGGCCTATTTCTGATCCCCTCTCCTTAAAATTACTTTGTATTAATTCATCTGTGTACCTGCTCTTTCCCCAGAAGAATGGAAGCTTTTGAGGACAAAAATGATTTCAATTTTTATCTTTTTAATCTCCATTACAGCTTTATTTTCTCTGCAGCTTTGTACTTCACCCAGTGCTGTGAACACTTTTTAAAAAAAATCCAGATATATGATTTAATTAAGTGGTAGTTAGGTGACTCAGTGGGTAGAGCACCGGGCTTGGAGTCAGGAAAACTTGAGTTCAAACACTTACTAGTTGTATGACCCCGAGTAAGTCAACGTAACCTCTGTTTGCTTCGTTTTCTTAACTGTAAAATGAGGGCAATAAGAGCACTTGCCTCCCAGGACTGTTGTGAGGAGTCAATGAAATAATACTTAGCAAAGTGCCTCGCACATAGCCTAGGCAATATATAAATGTTGGTTATTATTATGGAAGAAATTCTTTTTTTTTTTCCCATGGCTACATGATTATCTCCCTCCTCCATTTTGGAGTTGACAAGCAGTTTCACTGGGTCATACACATATTATCACTCAAATCCTATTATGTGGAAGAAATTCTTGATGAGGAAACCTCCTCCAAAATTTCGCTTTTGTGCCTGTGTTCTAATCTAAGGTCTATTGGGCACTCCTAGTCCCTTAAGCAGAGTTTCCCACAGTCTGTCCTGGACTTCAAGGTCAGTTTCTTCTGGGAAATCCTCAAAATAATTCCAGCCGCTTTTGTGCCAAGAAATCAGAACGTTTTTTTATACCATCTGAGATTGTACCAGAACTTATGTATCCAAGTGAGCCCTTTTGCCCTCCCCAGATGGCGGGGAGGAGGCTGATGCTTATCCCAAAGATGCTGCTACTTTCAGTAAATTGCAGGGAGGGAGGATGGAGTCTTCTTTGGGAAGTGCCTTCAAAGCCTGTTAGCATCTACAAGAGAAAATTAGTCTCCTTGCTTTATAGTTATAGTGACCCCTCCTAGAAGAGATCTTTTCTGCTCCACCCCTTGGTTAGTTCTTTCCCCATCTTTCCCCCACCCCTTGAAAATACCCCCATGTTTCTTTTTTAATATATTTTAATAACTGTACTTTTAAATGCAATTCAACATTTTTTATGCTCCTGTCACAGACTACTATTGTTCAGCCCAGTGAAGAGAGTTCAAAAAATGATAAAGGCAACTATGTGACTCAGTGGATAGAGAACCTGATGTGGAGTCAGAAAGCCCTGGGTTCAAATCTGACTTCAGATACTTCCTATCAAGTCACTTAACCCCAATAGCCTAGCCTTCACCACTCATCTACCTTAGAACAATATTTAGTATCAGTTCGAAAACAGAAGGCAAGGCTTTAAAATAAATAAATATTGACACCATCTCATAACTCCAAAAAGAATTTATTAAGTGCCTACTATGTGCCAGGAACTGTGCTATGTATTGGGGACACAAAGATAAAACTAATGGCTACTGTTTATATAATGACTCTTGAAGGTTTACAGAGCTCTTTACAAATATCATATTTTAGCATCACAACAACCCCTAAAGGCAGGTACCATTATAATTCCCACTTTATAGATTATTTGGGGGGTTTATTATTGGGTGGCTCAGTGGATAGAGAGCCAGACCTGGAGTCAGGAAGTCCTATGTTCAAATTTGGTCTCAAATACATGACCCTGGATAAATCATTTAACCCCAATTGCTTAGCCCTTACCATTCTTCTTTCTAAGTATTGATTCTAAGAAGACACATATTTTTTAAAAACAGTAAAAAAGGAAAATTGTAATTGATAAGCTTAGAAGCAGAAAGGTGAACTCTTCTAGCAGCTTGCTACTATTCATGTGTATTTAAACTAGGTAGAAATAGAACAGATCTGGCTCTAGAAAAGTGGACCGAATACACTGGCTAGAACACTAACAGATCAATCAATCATTATTTATTAAGCTTAAGTGCCTTCTACTTTTTGGGCATTCTGTAAAATGCTGAGAATAGAAAAAGAGGCAAAAGACATCCTTGTCCTCAAGGAGATTACAATCTAATGAGGGCCATAACAATGCAAACAAATATATACAAAACTAGTGCTATATTGGATAAAAAGGGAATAATTAACAGAGGGAAAGACCTGGAATTAAAGAGGAATTAGGGAAGACTTTCCGTAGAAGGTAGGCTTTTGTTATTTTTTTGTCATGTTCAATTCTTTGGCGTTTTCTTGGCAAAGATACTGGAGTAGTTTGCCTATTTCCTTCTCTACCTCATTTTACATATGAGGAAACTGAGGCCATCGAGGTGAAGTGACTTGCCTAGAGTCACATGCAGTGTCCAAGAAGGCTAGATTTGAACTCAGAAGATGAATCTTCTTGATTCCAGGACCTGCTCTAGGCAGGATTTAAGTTGGGACTTAAAGGAAGCCAAGGAAGTCAGTAGTGAGAGGAGAGGAGAAAGAAATCCAGGAGAAGGACAGCCAGGGAAAATGACTAGAACTAAGATTTGGAGTGATTTTTTTTTAATTTATGGAGCAGACAGGAGGCCAATATCATTAGATAGAAGAATGTGTATTGAGGAGCAAGGTGTGAGAAGACTGGAAAGGTAAGCAGAAGCTAGATTATGAAGGGCTTTGAATGCCAAATGGACCATTTTCAACTTGATTCTGACATAAGTCACTGCAGCTTTTTGAATTGGGGGTAGGGTTTGGCATGATCAGATTTATGCTTTAAAAAAATAACTCTGAAACACAATACTTAATAAATGTATTAGCTGGGGCAATTAGGTATCTCAGTGATGAGAGCCAGGCCTAGAGATGAGAGGCCCTGGGTTCAAATCTGACCTCAGATACTTCCTAGGTAAGTGACCCTGGACAAGTCACTTAACCCTAAATGCTTGGCTCTTACTGCTCATCTGCCTTGGAACAGTATTGATTCTAAGATAGAATGAAGGAAGGAAAGAAGGAAAAAAAGGAAGGAAGGAAGGAAGGAA
>NC_058133.1:263935731-263988647 GCF_016433145.1 Gracilinanus agilis | reverse complement strand
GGAAGGAAAGAGGAGGGATAGTATAAGGGGGAAAGGGGACTGGGAGGGTTGACCCTGAAGAAGTGTGTGGGGTAGAGGAAGGTCCCTGGAAGTCAAGGAAGGGTGAGATTAGTTGGCCTGGAGCCTGAATTTATTTATCACACCAACAATTTCCATTATTCACTGCTTATCAAGCTCAGGGTCATAGTCCAGGTTACCAGAAAAGAGACAGTGGTTTGCCATTTCCTTCTTCAGCTCATTTTATAGATGAGGAAACTAAGGCAAACAAGGTTATTTGCCCAAGGTCACATAGCTAGTTAAGTGCCTGAGGCTAGATTTGAGGGATTTCTTTTTTTTAAAAAAATATTTATTTATTTATTTAGTAGCAATTACATGTTATAACAAATTTCCACACAAGTTTTCCCAAGTTATATGATCTAACTTATCTCCCTCCCACTTCCCTTCCCCCTTCCAATTCTGGTGGGTGATTTGATCTAGGTTATACATATATTATCATGTAAAACATTACCATATTGTTCATTTTTGTAAGTGAGCAATCTTATAAAACCAAAACCCCAAAACATAAACCTAAATAAATAAGTGATGAATCATGTTTTCATCTGAATTCCTACTCCAGCATTTCTTCCCCTGGATGTGGATAGCATTCTTTGTCATAAGCCTTTCAGAATTGTCCTGGATCATTGTATTGCTGAGAGTAGCCAAGACTTTCCCAGTTGATCATTCTATAAAATGCTGTTTCTGTGTACAATGTTCTCCTGGTTCTGCTTATTTCACTCTGCATCAGTTCATGAAGGTCTTTCCAGCTCTTTCTGAAATCATCTGGTTCATCATTCCTTATAGCACAATGGTATTCCATTCTCATCATATTCTATTATGTTGTCATTCCCCAATTGATGGACATCCCTTTAATTTCCAATTCTTTGCTGCCACAAAAAGAGCAGCTATAAATATGTTCCCCCTTTTGGGGGGGGGGGATTTCTCAGCAAAAATATTGGAGTGGTTTGCCATTTCCTTCTCCAGCTCAGTTTACAGCTGAGGAAACTGAAGTCAACAGAAAGTAACTTGGCCAGGGTCACAGAGCTAATACATGTCCAAGGCCAAATTTGAACTGACTCCAGGACCATCACTCTATCCACTGCATCTGGCACTGCAGGAAGCCAAAAATAATATTAGTACACATTGGGAGAAAGGAATAAGGGACTAGTTGAGAGAACAAAGAAAGGGAGTTTACAGCTGCCCTCCTGTAATTCATTCTGCAGGAAGGGGTTGGGTCCATTGGGAAATCAAATTCTGAAACCAAGTCTCTAGTAGGCAGGCTTGCAAAAACCTGTCGATCTTCATCCCACAGATAGGAATCTACCTCTTCATGCCTCTTTAAGTACTTGAAATTATTAAACAGTTGCTCAATTCTGCCCTGGTTTCAGAAATTCCTTTGCTTCTGTGAACACCCTGAAGGGCTGGTTCCTCCCCAACCTGTCACTTTCCCTGGCAAGTCCTCTTCTCTGCCTGACATTCCAGGTCCTCCTGCCCAAAATGGAGTGGATTTCTTGGAATCAGTGGGTCTTCGGAAGCTTGGATTTGCAGCCAGGTGGTATAGCTAAGTGGCACAGTGGATAAAGCCCAGGTTCTGGAGTCAGGAAGATCTGAGTTCAAATTTGACCTCAGATATTTGCTAGCTGGTAACTCTGGATGAGTCACTTAACCCTGTTTGTCTCTGTAATATTAGCTGGAGGAGGAAATGGCAAACCACTCCCATATCTTGGTCAAGAAAACTCCAAATGGGGTCACAAAAAGTCAGACATGACAGAAAATGACTGAATAGCCATTCAGAGTTAAGGTGGCTAAAATCAAGATGAAAAAAGTTGATCCACACAAGAAAACTAGACCAATTGAATAAGCAAAACAAAAAGTAGCTCTAACTTAACTGGAGATATGAATAAGAGAGTCTAGTCTAGACTGCTCAGGCAGCCTTTGTGCATCTCTGCATCTCTGATCCAGGCAGGAATATGATGTCTAGTGCCTTCTGGGCTCCCCCTCTCGGGTCTAGATCCAAGAATTGAGAAATACAACAGAATGTCAGAATTGAAAGAGGGCTCAGTGGTAATTTGGCACTGTCCCATTTTACAAAGGAGAAATTTAAGACATACAGGGGAAATGACCTTCCTGAGGTCGCACAGTTTCTATAGGAGAGCCACAAGTAGAACCTAAGATTCCTGTGTCCAAAGTATAGTTTTCTTTTGTAACATTCATGATCTTAAGTGGGGTTAAAGCTGCCTCAAAGAATTCCACAGTGCCCCCTAGAACTCTAGGAGAGGGGGCAGTTGGGGCAGTTAGGAACCCGGGTATAAAAAGCCAGAACACCCAACTTGCAAGGACACTTTGGACACTCCTTTTTGAGTTCAAGAGGCTGGGAAGAAGAGTTAGGTTGCTCTTTTGTTAGCTCATCTCTGACCTCAGGGAGCAGAGTGTTACTTTGCTCATTTACTCCATAGAGACTATACCAGGCTATGAGCACTGGGAAAAATTACCTCACTTGCAAGATCTCAACTAATATTCAATCAAGGTTATCTTCGCCATCTTAAACTTAGTAGCATTAGATTAGGAGAAAGGTTAGTTAGTGAGTGAGATAAAAGTTAAGTTATTCAAAGCACTTTCCAAAGTGAAGCCAACAAGTTTATTGGAGATTTTAGATAGCTTACCTCCTCTTCATTCCGAAAATCCACCTCCCCTCTCCCTGTTTTCCTGAAGTAAATAAATCCCTTTCCTAGTTAAATTTGAGAGCCTGTGTGAGGTTATACTAGGCTATACTTATCATCAATATACATTACCTAAGCAAAATCTTCATCTAAGCAAGCACTGGTGGCAGCTTTTATCCTGAGAGCAAGTCCGCTGTATTGAAGACAACTTGAACCTTTATGATCCCAAAGTTTAGGGAATAGTCTTAAACAGTGGGAGTGGCTAATATCAGTGGGATTATTTCCTATCAATCTACCAATTTAGCCCTGGATTAGTCAAGCTTGTTCAGCCTCTATTACTTGGCCTAAAGGGGATTCGGTTAACTGTTATTTCCTTCTGCTCTGCTTCAAGAGGGGGAAGGAGAAGAATTCTATTCACTCCTATCCCTCCCTCCTTGCTAGGATAGCAGCATCCTCCTTGCTCTGACTCCATTACCAACCATTGCAAATCTGACCCAATTCAACATCTTTCCAATATTCCACAATGCCTCTTTTCTTCTCTCCTTTCCTTTTCCCCTTTCCTGAGCCTGTGTATCACTGTATCACTTTTAGTGTTGGCAATCTAAGGTAGAATTTATGTGCCATTAAAATCAAAAGGGACACGGGCAGGTTGATGGCTCAGTGGATTGAAAGGCAGGCCTAGAGATGGGATGTCCTGGGTTCAAATCTGGCCTCAGACACTTCCTAGCTATGTGACCCAGGGCAAGTCACTTTTGCCTAGCCCTTACCACTCTTCTGCTTTGGAACCAATACATAGTATTGATTCTAAGACTGAAGGTAAGGGTTTAACAAGAAAAAAAATAGTTAAAATGGACTTTAGAAATCTAGTACAGTCTTAAGATCCTAGATGTAGAGCTAGAAGGGTCTCTAGAAGGTCATTAAGTCTAACTCGCTCAATTTTATAAGTGATGAAACTGAAAGGGGGAAGTGATTTATCCATATGCACACAGCCCATATCTCATCTCCCAGTCCAGTATTTTCTCCAATATTTTTGTTCTTCAGTCATTTCCGACTCTTCATTCACTTCATTTGGACCTCATTTCTTGGCCAAGATACTGGAGTGGTTTGTCACTTTCCTTCTCTACCTCATTTTACAGAGGAGGAATCTAAGGCCAGCAGGGTAAAGTAACTTGGCCAGAATCACACAGCTAGTATCTGAGGCCAGAACTGAGTCTTCCTGAGTCTACATCTAGAGCTCCATCCACAGAACCACCTAGCTGCCTCTTTTTTCCATTGTACCATGGCACCATTTCTTGCCCTCCTTCTCTCACTAGGGTTTAATTGACCAATATGAGGAGAAATAGACCAATCTAATCTTTGCTCAAGGCTCCCCAAATGCTGGAAGATGATCCTGCCAGGCACTTTTCATCTCCTCTGATCCCAAAACACAACCAACTAGATACAAATGGTTTCCTTGTCTTCTTCCTTCTGTGTGCTTGCAACATTGTAAGAGAAGGTCTAAAAGCAGCAATGAGAGTTAGAACAGAAACTGAAAACCCAATTCCCAGGTCCACTACCAGGCCACCGGACTGCTGTCTGCAGGAAACCAGCCCTGGAGGATGTCAAAACATGGAAGGGAGAGACCTGCGAGGGACAGAGGAAAGCAAGGCTAAGTCTAATGAGGAACAGGAACCACACACCATACTAGTGTGGGAAACTGTCATTCTTTTTCTTTTTTAACCTTAACCTTCTGTCTTAGAATTAATATTATGCACTGGTTCTAAGGCAGAAGACCAGTAAGGGCAAGGCAATGAAAGTTAAGTGACTTAACTTACCCAGGGTCACACAGCTAGGAAGTTTCTAAGGCCAGATTTGAATTCAGGATCCTCTGTCTCCAGGACTGGTTTTCTATCCTCTCCAGTTGTAGTTATTAAAGATGTGGTATGTTTCTTGTTGCCTTGAAGTTGCTGGAATGGCACCTTTATGTCAAAAACTGCTGTGCCACTATTGTTCCTTTCCCTATCCCATTTTTTTTTAACCACCTACAAAAATGTCCAGATCTCCTCCATCCTTATAAAGCTTTCTTCTGACCATGCCGTACTTTCTAGTTCTCATTCTGTATCTCTTCCTTTCCCAGCCTAAACTCCATCCTCTTCCCTGCACACACACAAATGACCTCTTCCCTGCTAAATCTAAAAACTTTTAAAAGTCTTTGTCTTATTTGACTTACTGAACTCTTTTTAAGTTCTGACCCTGTCCACCACTCCTTCCCTCCCTGCAGACATTCTCTCCTCTCTTGGTTTCTATGATAGTGATCTTTTTTGGTTTTCCTCCTTCCTGTTGGCCCTCCTCAGGCTCATTTACTTGATCATCATCTTCCTTCCACCCTATAAGTCTGGATGTTTCCCAGGACTCTCTTCTGGCTCCTGTTTTCTTCTGTCCTTAGAGCCTTTCCCCAAATGATCTCATCAGCTTACATAGATTTGATTATTATATTTATGCAGATGACCCCCCCCCCAAATCCAGTGCTAATCTCTTTTCAGAACTCCATCCAGCTCTACATTTTCATCTAAATTCTCCATCATCAGATGCAATTCAGCTAGTTCAAAACAGGAACTAAATATATGGAGAGGGAGTTGGTAAGAGACAGTGAGGAAGGGTGTCTCAATGGATAGAGAGCCAAGCCCAGAGATGAGAGGTCCTGAGTTCAAATCTGCCCATAGACACTGCCTGGTGGGTGACCCTGGGCAAGTCATGTTACCCTGATTGCTTAGCTCTTGCCATTCTTCTGTCTTAGAATGATACTAAGACCAAAGGTAAAGGGTTAAAAAAGATTGTAGGGAGCAGCTGGGTGGCTCAGTGAATGTAGAGCCAGGCCTAGAGATGGGAGGTCCTTGGTTCAAATCTGACCTCAGATACTTCCTAGCTGTGTGACCCTGAGTAAGTCATTTGACCCCCATTGTGCAGGAAGCTGCCAAAGCTCATGATGTTTGCACAGCTCACACAAGTTCTGGAACCCTACACAGCAGGTGACAGAAGGATGGTAATTCCACTCAGATCCCCCTACGTGACCCTTTTCTTACTAACATTCCCTTTTATTGAAATTATTGTAATCAATATCTCTATTTAGCCCCAGTAACATATAGAGGAATATCATAGGCCATTACTAAAACCCTCACAAGCCCACTACAAACTTCTAGGAAAAGCCCCACTTTTATATGTTATAATACAGAAATTCCCCTAGAAGTCACTTCACAACAAACCAGCAAATAGCGAGTTAATGTTAAAGATTTAAAAACCCTAACTTAGGCCTCTCACTCCCATATACAGGTGCTTGCAAAAACAGGCCAGATAGTCTTCAAGTTTCCCCCTTCCTTGATTTGGCACAGTACACATAAAAGAACAATGAATGAAATTTGGAGAAATTGTCTCCCGTGAAAAAGCCTGTACTTTCCCACCACTGTAGCCCAAGAGATACATTAAACACACCTAACACATTGTCTCTAAGAAAAGATGTATGGTGAGAATGCCAACTTTATGTGTAATCTCAAAGCATATAAAATAAATAGAGCCCAAAAGCTGACCAGAGCAATCTTTATGATGCCTGGCTCTGGCTAAAACCTTGATTACTCTCATTTGTCTCATAATCATGTCACCAATGCTGTCCTGCCACCGAGATTTTCCTAGACCTGTGGGAATTTTTTACTCCCATACCATTGCCCAGCCCTTACCACTCTTCTGCCTTAGAACCAATACCTAGATATTGATTCTAAAAGAGAAGGTAAGGGTTAACAAAAAAAAAATTTATAAACTCGGGGGCAGCTGGGTGGCTCAGTGGATAGAGTCAGGCTTGGAGTCAGGAGGTCCTGGGTTCAAATCTGACCCCAGACTCTTCCTAGCTATGTGTCTCTGGGCAAGTCACTTAACCCTATTTGCCTTCCCCTTGTCCTTCTGTCTTAGAGTTGTTACTAAGACAGAGAGTAAGGATTTAAAGAAAATATTTCATGGCTATCATTGTTGACTTGGGCTACATGATGATCCACTTCCTTTCCTACTCACACATGTCCTGGATAATGGCTTTTACACTTCCTCCACTTCTCACAAACAAGTCATCTCTGTTAATATACTGCAACCTGCTTACACACACTGTGGAGGTCTCCGTTGCCCTTTAGGTTACCTGTAGATCAAAGTTGATTCTTTGAAGTTCACGATGCTCTAAGAGTCACAACCATGCAGCATTGCCAGGAAAAGATAAGCTTTTAGGACAGGGAACAGTTTATAATCATTGAAAGTGCCAAGTAGTAGCCCAAAATGAACCAGCCCAATGTCTTCCCATTTTGCCCCTCTGCAGTGACTTGTCTAAGATACATGAGCTTGTGGCCCTCCTTCATGCAGTTTTTTTTTTTTCAGTTAAGCTGGCCCAGAAATAACTGTTCCCAAAGCCAGTATGACTCCCATCTTCTGCCTGCCTATTTGTTCACAAGTTTCCCCCTTAGCCTTTCCCAGCTGTCCTTCCAAATCTCTGCTCTTTAGAATCCAGGCACCACGTTCAGCTCAGGAATCAGCTAACCTCCTAGTGTTCTCAATTGCCTAAAATGATTTTGTATTTATTGAAATATAGATAGATGAGAGATTTTATCCCTCACAGTAAAATATAATCTCCTTGAGGGCAGAGACGATTTTATGTTTTGGTTTTGTATTGCCAGCATCTAGCAGAGATGAGGAACAGAAAGGAAATATGTAGATATAGATAGAAAGATAAAGATATAGATTTATAGAGATAGACGCATACATACATGTACATCTACTGAAATCAAATTTATATAGAAAGGATAATTTTATATATGTATTTTATAGTATATATTTTGTTTATAGAATTATCAGTATTTTTTGTATGTATGTTCAACATGAGTTTTTATATGTACATATAATATATACAGCTATACTGCAAGAAAGCACTGTTATAAGCTATAACGGACTATTTATCACCTGGGGGAAAGGAGGGAGGGAAAGAATCTGAATTGCAAAATGGCAGAAAACAATTACAAAAAAGTTGCTTCTACATGTAATTGAAAAAAAAGAATAAAATTAAATCAACAAAAAAATACACACACACACACACACATATACATAAACACACATACACATACAGCTGTGTGGATAAAACAGTGGATAAAACACTGGACCTGGAGTCCGGAAAACTCATTTTAATGAGTTCAAATCTAGCCTCAGATACTTACTAGCTATGTGACCCTAGTTAAGTCACATGGCCCTTTTTGCCTCAATTTCCTCATCTGCAAAATGAGCTGAGAAGGAAATGGCTAACCACTCCAGTATCTATACCAAGAAAACACCAAATGGGGTCATGAAGAGTCGGACAAGTCTGAAAAATGACTGAATGACTGAAAGACATGTACATATAAAATTATCATTTTTGTATAAATTTTATAACTACTCATGAGTCATGCAGGCTCCATGATGCCAATTGAGTCATCTGTAGTACTGTTGTGTGAAGATCCAAAGCATGGAATCCCTGCAAAGGTACAGGGATAGCCTCACCCAGAATTCCAGGGGACCCTAGCATGAAGAGTAGTAAATATTCTTTGTCATTTCTAATATGAAAGAATTTAAAGTTTTATGTACCTTTAAAAAGGAGTGGCTTGGGAGGAGCTTTATACCCTCCACATGACTAATTCAGAGGCAGGTTAATATTTAATTACATTTTCATTTTCTGACAGACAACCCTACCACAACCAAAAGATAATAGCTCCAGTCAGGCAGTGAAATACCCTTCTATCACTTCAATGAACTAGTACTTCCTTTATTGAACTACATAAAAAGTGAAATGTTGAAATAAAGACACATTTATATATTCTAAACAAAGAAGGGTTTTTAACCATGTGTAGAATTCAGTGTTTACTAATTATTTCATTTTGTTATAAAGGTTGCAGATATTGTGTTGCATTAATGAAATTGATGTTTATTTCTACTGAAAACATATTGTGGTTTTGGACAGAATTTTAATATATGTTGTACTGGATGATAAATAAAAATTTTCCAGTATCCTAAAAAAAAAAAAAAACAACTGCCCCTCACCCAAAGTTCTCCAGGGGAGTCCCCTGGAATTCTGGGTGAGGCTATCCCTGTACCTTTGCAGGGATTCCATTCTTTGCATCTTCACATAACAGTATGTATTCTATAGGATATATATTTTAAATGAATGTATAATGTGTGTGCATATAAAATTATCCTTTCTGTATAAACTTCACTTTTGTGGCTAAACATGAGTCATGTAGGCTCAGTGATGACAATTAAATCAGCTATAGTTACAAGAAAAAATGTGTTTTGATTTATTCCCAATTCTTAATGGATTGGTAGTCTTGTATATTGAATACTTTTTTTCCAAGGAATTAAGCTGATCACAAATGATTTCCTACAGCATATCACATTTTCACAGTCAGATTTCTGAATAAAAATATCCAAAATCCAAGATTCTGCCATATGTATTGTCTGTTGATGCAAAGCAAAAACTAAAACTCAGCCCTAAAGGGTTTTGTCCTGCAAAGTACCTTTCACATGTGGGAAGATCATATGAAATTCCTTAATCGCTACAACCACAGAGTAACTTTGTTCCAAAATGCTCTTATTTTCATCAATCAAGGAATAAAATAGAGGAGAAAACTCTAAAAAGGGTCATGAAGAGTCAGACATGATTAAAAAACAATTGAACAAATTGTGGTATCTGATGGTGATGGAATATTATTTTGCTAAAAGGAATAATGAACTGGAGGAATTCTATGTGAACTGGAACAATCTCCAGGAATTGATGAAGAGAGAAAGGAGCAGAACCAGGAGAACAATGTACACAGAGATGGATACAATGTTGTCGGGAGCTATTAAGAGAAATTAGAATCTCAAGTAGATATTTTTATCTGGACCCCCTCAAAAGATCAATACAGACCGGCAGAGCCATGTATTATCTTTCCTCCCTATCTAAATATGGGATGAGACAGGTGTGGGATATCTAAGATAAAAATCTGAGATTCCTCTTTTGATTCCTTTCATAATTCTCACCTTCCTTCAAAATACATTATAGTCTTATTGAAAAAGCTTTGGGCTCTCAGCACTCCAGCAAGAGGGGGGCTAACTCTGTTCCCCTTTGCCCAAGAACACAGATGGCTGGTACAGCCAAGGCCGAACCCTTGGCAAGGCATCTTGCCCAGAATTAAAGTAAAATAATGAGGCTCAAAAAATTGTTTAATACAATCAAGGCTGAGAAACTGACGGGGCTTTCCGACCCAATGGAGATGTCCCAGGCTCCACTTAAAAATAACACATGTAGTTGATAGTTTAGCATAGGTTTTTGTCTACGCCTTGGAGGCTTCTAAGGCTTTTGTTTTGACTATAGTAAAAATCTTGCTCTCTGTAACTGTGGGAAACTTTCTTGGCTTTTGGGGGAAAGGGATCTTTAATTTCCTTTATAATAAAGTGGCTACTTCAGTATTTCTTGAAGTACAATGAGCTAACAAGCCGTGCTTCCAATCTGTTTCATTCTTTGCGTCCGACGACCACCCAGGCCACTCAGATTAGTCTCTGGTTATAGAGTATCGATCTCTATACAACGTGGTACAATCGAATGTAATGGACTTTTCTACTAGTAGCAATGCAATGATCCAGAACAATTCTGAGGGACTTATGAGAAAGAATGCTATCCACATCCAGGGAAAGAACTGTTGTAGTAGAAACACAGAAGAAAAACAACTGCCTTGATCACATAAGTTGATGGGGATATGATTGGGGATATTGACTCTAAATGAGCACCCTAGTGCAAATATCAATAATATGGAAATAGGTCTCGATCAATGACACATGTAAAACCCAGTGGAATTGTGCATTGGCTATCTTGAATCATGTAACCAAGGAAAATATTCTAAACTTTAAAAAAATTTTTTAATTAAATAAAAACAATTGGATAACAATATGAAGGACATAAATAGCACAAGCATTTGATTTAGATGGTAAACATTGCAAATAAAAAGAGATTTCAGTAGTAAAAGCATGATCTGTCCCTATCTGCAAATGGGGGCTTTTTCCCTTCATGCAGTGGATGAGCTAAAGCATCCTAGGTAATTTTGTGTGTGAGGAAAGTTTCCCTCAGCTTATGGGTATTAGGGATGAGGAAACTCTAAAAGTATTTTTCTTAGGTACTAATGATGTACTAATCTCTCTGGGGATCTATTGGAGTAGGAAGATGATCTCAATGTGGTTAAATTTATTCAGATCCTACCTGGACTTCTTGTTCCTTCTCTCCTTCAAGCTTTAGACTCCCCACCCTTATTTCTACCTCTAAATTCTTCCTGTTCATGACCTAGGGCTCCTCAGATAGGACTCCATAGCTACTGAACCCAGTGGCCTCTTCATTTCCCCTACTACGGAACTCCTTTCTCTTTTTTTCCCATTCATTAAATGTGGAGATCTCTTTATCATCTCTGATAATCTGATGACAGTTTAGTTGATAAGGAAATAAGGACAGGACAAGGGAAATGTCTTTTACTTCATGCTTCCAGCTCTGGCTCCAGGAGCATGAAGTTTATTATATATGTTTCAAGACTCATTTCACACAAAAGAACCACCCCCCCAAAACTTTGCAGATGCGCAGAAGTTAAAACACAAAACATTGGCTTCAGAATAGACCAAGGCCAAGGCTGAATTTTTACTAGGTTCTTATCAGAAAGCCAAGTTGGGGAGTATCTTGGCCTTAGCTATAACAGGCAGCAGCATTCCTTGCTGTGTTAACAATGTTAACCCTTTAAATTCAGGTTTGATAGGAACTTAAAGCTTTTCAGTAAGGCCATAATACTTTTCAAGAAGAAATCACAAGGATCACAAAAGGGGTCAAAAGAGGAGTCTCAGATTTTTATCTATTCTCTTATTGGCTTCCCACAATTAAACACCATTTTAAGCCTCCACTTTGTTGAATTCCCCACCACCAATATTGCCAGGTGGCATCCGCACACTCTCCAATCAGATATACAACCTTCTGGAAATATAGTCCAGAGAACTCCCAACTCCCAAGAATTGTGTGAAATGAAGCGGGGGCTCATTTATGACCACTTTCACTCTGTTGTGAATTAGAAGTAGACAAAACTAGTTCTCAGGGTCCCTGATCCTTTCAACTACCTTTCAGCAAAAGAAGCAGACCCAGTGTTTACCAGGGTCCCCTAAACTGGTGGCAATATTCTATTTTCCTTTCTCTCATCTGGTCCATCAGAACTTATCCTATGTTCCATTTTCCCTGCATCTTGCTAGATAATTGGATTTGGTCAAATAAGAAAACTTTATCCCAAGATATCAATAGATGCTCATGAACTCAGGTAAGGGTGATTGCACCAGTGTTATCAATATCTATCTTAAGGATTGCAACTTTTAAAAATTTAGGATGCTGGAATTTAGAGTTTGGAGGGACATTAGAAAACCAATCCAACCCCTTCATTTTAGCGAGAAGGAAACTGAGGCCCAGAGAGAAAATATGGTTTTTTTGGGGGCCAAAGAATGAGGACCTACTTGCTGTGAAATGTCATTTCTTGCTAGTTGGAGCGCCCTCATGTGTCACATATTATAAGACCATTTTAGATCTTGTAAAGGACATCCTATTACTTTTCATCACTGCATCAATATAGTTCTCCTTCCCTTACTAAAAAAAAACAAACTAACCAATAAAAAGATTGAACTGAAATTATATGCTACATTTTATACATTTGGGCCCCTTCTCTCCCCACCTCTATCCTCTTCAGAGAGGAGAGAAATTTTCATTTGTTCTCTCAGACTAAGATTGGTCATCAAAATTAATCTGAAGGGGCAGCTGGATGGCTCAGTGGATTGAGAGCCAGGCCTAAAGAAGAGAGGTCATAGGTTCAAATCTGGCTCAGACACTTCCTAGCTGCGTGACCCTGGGCAAGTCACCTAACCCCCATTGCCTAGCCCTTATTGGTCTTCTGCCTTGGAACCAATAAACAGTATTGATTCTAAGGTGGAAAGTAAGAGTTTAAAAAAAATTAATCTGAGCTCCCTTACCTTTTAGTTCCCTTATGAGCTGTATTTTCACATATATTATCAGTCTTATATACTGTTCTTGTGGTTCTGCCTACTTCACTCTACATCCTATATTTGTCTTCTCATATTTTTCTGAATTCTTCATATTGGTAATTTCCCATGGCATCATAACTCCATTACATTCAAATACACATCTTTGCTTAATTAGTTCCCAATTGATGGGAACCCACTGTTTTCAGTTTTTAACTTTACATAGTATGGATTAAAAGACACCAGGAAAGACTCCTTGCACCTCAAAATATCTTTTTAATGTGCCATAGCTCCTGAAGTTCCTACTATTTAAAGTCATTCCTTAAAATATATATGTTCAGGGGAAATATAACATTAACTTATAGGCGGATAACATTTGTCCTTAGGACTAAATGCAGTTCTTCAGAGTATGGCCCTTAAAGCAAGAAGGAAAGAAAAAAAAATTCCATAATGAACTGTATTGATGCAGAGATGATAGACCATTTTAGGTCTTATAAAGGACATCCTATTACTTTTTATTGCTGCTTTAATAAGGTATGGCAGTTGCATACATGGTATGATTATTTAAAGAGTATTTTTAATTAATTTTTTTACACCACGGTTATTTCTGATACTGTTAGGTTGCTTTCCTCCACATTTATATTTTTATCAATTCCCTTGACATTCTTGAACTTTTGTTCTTCCAAATGAGTTTTGTTATCATTTTCCCTAGTTCATAAAATAACTGTTTAGTAGTTTGATATGGCACTAAATAAGTAAATTAATTTAGATGGAATTGTCATTTTTATTATGTTGGCTCAACCTATCCATGAACAATTAATATTTCTCAAACTGTTTAGATATGTCTTTGGGTAAAGTGTTTTGTAATTATGTTCATATAGTTCTTGGGTTTATCTTGGCAGGTAGATGCCCAAGTGCCGAGAGCCCCTCAGAGAAATAAGGTTCCCCATCAGGGTTCCATCAAATCAATGAAGATGGCAGAGCCCTGCACAGACCCCTGTTGTCTGAAAGTTGGCCTACAGGATGGATGGATAACCCAATCAGACCCCTCTGTGTGACTCTCTTCTGACCAACACCTTTTATATTGAAATTATTATAATCTATATCTTTAGGATAGCCTCAAGTTTTGTAGTATAGATATAAAATCCCTTTATAGAAATCCACTTATAGAACTCCCCTTATAGAATTCCCCTTAACACTCTATAATAAACCAGCATTTAACAAGTTAATAGTTTATACTCTTAGCAAAACCCAAGTATTTTATAATGTTTACAGTTATTTTCAGTGGAATTTCTCTTTATCTTCATGCTGGATTATGTTGGTGACATAGAGAAATGTTAATAATTTACATGGGCTATTTTATGTCCTATAATTTCATTAAAATTTTAAATTGCTTCAATTAGTTTTTAGTTGATATTCTAGATTTCTCAAAGTATAATGTTAAAAGAAAATCTTGGTTAGGGCTTCATTCTAATGAATTGAAGCAAGGAAAATCAAGACAAAAGGAGTTTTATTGTAAGTGCCCAAGGCAAAAAGCACAGTGTGTGTGGCCTGGGGATGATTTCAAATCAACCGCCACTTTTCTAGAAAAGCTTTCATAGTAACAGAAAAACAAGTCCAATAGATGCACATTTCTCACTGGGAAGGGCTAGGTGTCCCTCTTAGCTATTTCCCTACCTATGGGCTGATGGATATTTATTCAAAGAACTCTCCCCATAAGCTACCTGGCACATGTAGAAAAGGAGATGGGAAACAATAGGGTCAGTGACTGATTTGGTACAATATTTATCATATCTGCAAAAGATAATAGTTTTATTTCCTCACTGCCTATTTTTATTCCTTCATTTTTTGCCTTATTGTTATAGCTGGAATTTCTAGTATAATATTGAATAATATTGGTGATAAGTCATCTTTGCCTCCTCCTGATCTTATTGGGAAAGCCTCTAGCTTATCCCTATTACAGACAATGCTTGCTCTTGGTTTTATATAGCTACTACTTATCATAAGAAAAGCTCCAGTTATTCCTATGCTTTCTAGTGTTTTTAATAGGAATGGATGTTTTATTTCGTCAAAAGCTTTTTCTGTATTTTTTGAAATATGATTTTTATTGTTTTTGTTATTGATATGGTTAATTATGCTTATTGTTTTCCTAGCACTGCCTTCCTGGCATATATCCCACCTATTCCTGGTGTACAATCTATGTGATATATTGCCATAATCTCCTAGCTAATATCTTATTTAATATATTTTCACTATTCATTAAGGAAACTGCCCTATAGTTTTCTTTCTCTGTTTTTGCTCTTCCTGGTTTAGGTATCAAAACCACATTTATGGAACAACTGATTCAGTGGTTAGAAAGCCAGGCCTGGGGACAGGAGGAATTGGGTTCAAATCTGACCTCAGGCACTTGCTAGGCACTTGATCCTGGGCATGGCACTTAATCCCCATTGCCTAGCCCTTACTGCTAGTCTATCTTCAACAAGATACTCAGTATCCATCTAAGGTAGAAGATAAGGGTTTTTAAAAAATAATAAAGTGGCAAAACTGTAGGCTCCCCTTTAGTCTGGGGTTCCTACTTGGTTCTGCCTCTGCAGATTAGACCAAATTAGAGATCCTGCTCTGAGTCTGGCGACTGAGCCACAGCACTCTAGTTACTGGCTTCTGAACTTGCTCCTTTCTTGATATGAGGCCTTGGACTTCCCTACTTTCTACTCTTCCATCTTGACTCTCCATCATCTTTTTCCTTTTTAAAAAATTATGCAAACATTCATTACCTTTCTCTCTCCTCCCTCAATTGAACAATAAAACACATATATATTTAAAACCCTCATAACAAATATACATAGTCAAGTAAAGCAAATCCTTCTGTTGGCCATAAACAAAAACTTGTCCATTACTTTTCTGGCAGGAAAAAGATGACATTTCTTCTGACCTCTAGGCTCATGGTTTATTACTGCATTGATGAGAGTTCTAAAGTCTTTCAAAGCTATTTTTAAAAATAATAATGTTGTCACTGTATAAATTATTCTAATTCATTCTACTTCAGATCATAGGTTTCCTAGTTTCCTCTGAAACTACCCACCTCACTTTTTACAGTCCATTATGCACATACATTATAATTTATCTGAGGGACCCTCCAATAGGGGGACACCCCCTTGGTTTCTAGTTTGGGGCAATTTTTTAAAAAGCTACTTTATTTTTGTATCTTTGAGGCCCTTTCCCTTTTCCAATGCTCTTTCAGAGTAGAAGTCTATTAATTGTCAAAGGGTATGCATAATTTAGTAATTTTGGGCAAGGTTCCAAATTGCTTTTCAGAATGTCTGGACCATTTAATTCAGAGCTCTAACAGTGTACCTGATTTGTTCTAACCCTTCAAATATTAATCATTTTCTTTTTGTTGTCTTTGCCAATCTGATAGGTGTGAGATAGGAATTAAGGCAAATCTGAGGTTCTATTTCTTTAATTGTTATTGACTTGAAGTACTTTTTCATAGTTGTGGATTGCTTGGATTTTTCTTTGAAAACTGTTCATTATCTTGACCATTTGTCTAATAGAAGATAATGCAGTCTTATAAATTTAGTTTCTTAACTATTTTGGATATGATACTTTTGGCAAAGAAAAATTATGAAAATTCTATCCCCAGTTACTGGTTTTCCCTGAGATTTTAACTGCCTTAGATGTCTTTGTACAAAAATCAAAGCTGTCCATTTTGTCTTCCATGATTCTATTGCTTATTTGGTCATAAGGTCTTCCCCTATCCACAGATATGACAGGTAATTTTTTTGTTCCTCCAATTTGCTTATGGTATCACCTTTCACACCCAAGTCACATATCCACCTGTTTTCTCTTGGAACAAAATTCATCTCTTCTTTACCTAACTTTTTGCCAAACTGTTTTCTAATCTTTGCAGCAGTTTTTGTCCAGAGGCTTTACCCCAAAGTAACTGGAGTCATCTCAATCATTTCCCTAGGACCAAGAGGTGGGATCCCAGATAAAAACTATTTCCTGAACCATAGTATAACAGAAGCAGAAGCACTAGAAGCCATCTAGGCTGGGAGTCAGCAGGTTGGGCTCAATCCAAGCTTTGCTATCCTCTTGCAGTAAGGATAGGAGTCATACTTTTCTTCTCTAAGACTCAAAAGAGTCCATTTCCACAGTGAGGAAGAATTCCTTGATTTCTCCCTGTGTTTAAATTAATGTAAGCTTCCTTGGATTTAGAGTCAGTGTCAAGAATTCAGGGAACTCAACAGAGGTTCAACATGTATCTCAATAGGGATCACTGAAGTGAGAAAAGATAAAAATTCTAGAAGCAGGCATCATGGACAACATAAGTGACAGATCTCTACCCTTGCCACCTGAATGGCTGTGCACACGGAGAAATCAGGCACCCTGGCCAGCATCCTACACTGTGGAGTAGGGCACAAGAGCTACTTCCGGTAGTTCCCCACTAGGACCACAGGGGGATAAGGAGCTAAATGAGAAAGAATTCCAATTTCTATCAGTCTTTCCTTCTACCCTTCCTCAGAAGCAAGAAGCAGGGATCAACCTGGCTTTACTCTTTGCCACAAGTGAAAAGGAACAATAGCTAGAAGAACTAGTGAGGGGAAAAGTGAGTCTAGAAATCTGAACAGCAGAAAAATGCAAAATCCCCAAGTCTAAATTCTTTCTTTACTTGGTGTATTCAAGCCAGCCCTTGTAGACAAAGCTCAGGTGGCATGATCCCTCGACTAGTCATTTGGCATGGATCAGGTAGTCTCATCCTTGCTGGAGAACCATTTCCTTGGAGAGGGAGGTATTTCCCATTGGAAGGAACCATCTCTACTAGGTTGTCCAGGAGCAAAGCTAGGGAAGGTGAGGCATTAATTACAACAAACACCACACAGCTATTGCTGTCCATTAGAACATTTATTTCTCAGGGAGAAAAAAAAGTTTCAGACAGTCATATTATAGTAGGTAAAATTAACTTTTGTCTTCTTTACAAGCATAGATTTTTCTCTTTTTTTTTAATTACCTCTCTTATACCATCTGATATAAACAATTCTAGAAAGCAAATAAAGTCACTTTCTACAATAAATAGAGCATCGTGTGCTTCTTCACAGCAGACTCGACAGTGACGCACGGCCCCGGTGCCACAGCAGGATCTGAGCCAATTCCCGTTCTAAAAGATCATTTTTTAAAAGAGAGAGACAGAGACAGAGAAAGGGGGCAGGGGAGAGAGCCCCAAGATCTTAAAACACAGGTTTAGACACAGGTCACAAAGTCCACAGCTGATCGACTACCTGGGGGAAAGCATTGGCTCCTTTCAATAAAATGGCACTCACTGTGTGAGTTTAAAAGATCCAGCCATACAATGGGGGGGAAGGGAGGGCAAAAAGAGGGGAGGGGGGTGGGGAGACTTTCAAGAAGGGAAACAATAGGCCTGAATAATTTAGAACAATATCTTACAACTATGTACATCACGTCCTTCCCTATCCACACGGCTCTAGGCATTATATTATTATTTTACAAAAACCCAAATCCCAGCCATTCTTTCAATGGTACAGACCTGCTCTGTTGGTTTACCCTTAAACTCTGGCTCATGTCCCAAATGTATAAGTAGTGGTGGATGGGTATTTTGCTTGTTTTCTTCCCTTTTAAAAAGTCGACTGAGTAGAAATGGCAGTGATTTCCCCCCAGGATTTCATTTCATTCAAAATTTCCCTATGAAAAATTTAAAACAATTAAAAAGAACGACAGGTTAAAAAGCAACGCAGCGCTTGGTGGTCTACAACCAGGCCCTGTGACTTTGGTGCTAGAGTGTAGGGGGAAAACGACTAGGGGTGAGGGGTGGCAGAGAACAGATATCAACACTTCTGGTTGACATTCCCAATTCACAGTTTTTTAGGGGTTGGGGAGGTGAGGGAGACACTGAACTGAAAGGTTTTCTGCAGGCTTTTATCCTCCCCTCCACCTGAGGATTCAGCTGCAGCAGTAGCAGGGAGGAGCAAGGCTGTGAAGAGCAGGAAAGAGGCAAGGGGGACTGCTGGCACAACCTGAGGGCCCGCAAGCAGGGACCCTGTCCACTATGGAGGACACCATTGGTGAAAAGAGAGGAAAGAAAGAGGTGACCAGGAAAGGCAAAGGGAGTATCCGGACAGACACAAGCAGAGGTCACCAAGAAATTTTTTAATGCTAATGACATCCAATGTCTGAAGAGGAAAAGGTTCTTCCCTCTCAGGACATCAAGTTAGGAAGTGGAGAAGTTGCTGCAGCCTTGGTTAAGCCTCAACTGCCCCAGGAAAAACAAAACCACAACACAATGTGCTGAGGTCCCCACACTCTTAGAAGCCTAACTCTGCAGCAATATGACTGTTTCTGATTCTAGGCTTCCCAGGGGGTGGATGTTTGGGATCACAGGTGTTTTGCTAGCTTCTGTCCTGATGTTCTGGACAGGGGAACATCTGGTCACCCTGCCCTTTATAGCAGCTAGATCTATAGAGAAACTGAGGCTTGGAAAAAAAAAGATTTAATTTGGTGAGAATTTCTATCAGTTTGGCACGAGAATAAGCAAAGGGGGAAGACTGTGAGCAAGTGAGAGAAGAAGGGGAAGAGAGGAAATGTTACAGAACAAGTGATGGTGAGTAAGTGGCAGGGAGGGGATGCACAAGAGAAGCTCAGGGAGATTCTCCACGGGACCCTAGTGTATCTCCAGCACCCTGGGACCAGGGTCAGATCCTTGCTCACTCTGAAGTGTAGTGGGGAGATAAGGGGGATGGCCCTTTGGGAAGCGAGCCCAGGAGCCATCTTCCACAGCAGGGCCCACATCCCAGCTTCTGTCCCTGCCCCTAGCTGGCTCTCCAGTAAAACATCCTTCTGAAGGAGCCCAGCTAGGAATTTTTGGCACATGATAGGGCAGACCACGGGAGTCATGCTGTTGCCCACAACAGGACATGTCCCCATGGATTCTTCAGGCTCCAGCCCCCTATCCTCCACAGCACCAGGGAGAGGCTGTCTGCCATTCGTCCCACCATGGGGAGGGCTGGGTTCCCCACTCCAGGATCAGAAGCAAAGGCAGGCAGGCCACATCCCATTCCTTTACAGGTAGCCAGAGGTGACAAAAGGATGGTGGCCCCGAACTCGGCTCAAGTGGATCATGGCACGGTCATAGGCCACTTGCACGGACTTGCGAATGCTGGTCTTACGGCCCTCCAGCATCTTCAATTTGTCCACAGTGTCTTCTACTCCTAGGGGAAGGACTTTGTCCCGAGGAAGCCATTGCCTGCAACCCAAACACAAAACCAGCCCTGCTTATCAGGAGGACCAGAACAAAGGAGGTACCTTAATGGATATTCTCTCCAAGTTCTTTCTGTTTGGAAGAAAGGCATCATTAAAAAAAAAAAGTATCCATTATTATGAATTATCTTTACTAACGTTCCTAGGGCCATCAATGCTTGGTTTCTCAGTCATATTCCTTCATACCACATATCATTTCTAATCTAGAGCTGCCATCCTAGGAAAACAGGATAGAGGGTAAGCCTCACGAAGCCAGAGTGAGAGAGCAAAGGGGATGGGGGATGGTAAAAGATAAAACTTTGAAATGAAATGAAGAAAGACAAACCCTAATGGGTGTCTCAGAAGAAGTTTCCAAAACAGGATTAAAAAACAAAAACGAAAAATGACTAGAGGGGTGAGTGGTGTGTGTCCAGTGGTGTGGGGTTGGAGATAGCTGAACCCAATTTGTTCCGAAGGCCCTTGGGAGATTAGATTTGCTTCAAGGGTTTTTAGTGCCCAGAACCAGAGACCCATCCATCCTGGCCTAGCTAGGTTAAAAGGCCCATCCACTCCCTAGTTCTGACAAACAAAGCCATCCCTAGGACTTTGCCCCAGTGAGCAAGCTCCACAGTACTACACCAATCAAGTAGCTGAAGCAACAAAGACTCATTGTGTCAAGAGGACAAGAAGATGGCACTTCTGGGTGGCAAGGAAGAAGATCTAAGTCACTTATACACAAGTCAGTTCACAGCCTCACCAAGGCAATGCAGATAGCACAGTGGCTGACTGCTTAGCTAATTAGTCCTAGGCCAAGTTTCCAGATGCTAAGAGAAAAAGGTCATTCAGGCCCATCAAGGACACCCCAAGGGAGGTGGCACAGACACCAAATTCAAAATGTTGAAGGCATTTTACTAACTGACCAACTCTGCCTCTTTGGAAATCAAGTGTCAGGGGAAAAGATGCAGGGAAAATCTACACAAGAAGAAAGAGACTGAGGGCTATGAGTGCTCACTCACCAGGTTCGCTTGTTGTCAAAGAAGAGGACAAGGAAGAGTTTCTCTCCAGCCTCCACTTGCTTCTGTTCCCCTAGCTTTAGCACATCCAGTGGTGGGACAGGAATGGGTACACCGTTGTGCAGAAGACCCTCACGGGGCATCTTGGGATCGATAATCTGGGAAGAAATAAAGAAAAAATGCTACTCCAACAAGAAGAGAAATGGAATCAGTAAGTCTTCTCATTCAAGGGGTGGAAGTTCTTAGTTGTTTATCTCCAGAGTTGTCTTTCAAAGAGTTTTAACCCTTGCTCACAGCTCTACTCGAAGAGGCATTGGTGACTTTATCTGTCCTGTTCTAAAAAGGGTTTCTTGAAGAAATTCTCTTTTGAAGTGCTCTTCTCTCTAAACCTCCCTTGACCACCAGGGCACAAGCCTGCTCCCTGAAAAGTATTCCAAGTACAAAGGGGCGTTTTGGGGAAGTACCTTAATATGGGGGTTCATAACTGAATGATTCTGTTCTTACTGATATGAGATAAACAAGTTGTTCTCTTCATTTCTCATATTCATTTGGGCAAAGACAGTAAGGACCAATCTCTCTTTTTGCCTTTTTTCTTTTAAATTATCAAATTTCATTTCAGATGCTCCCTTAGAAGCTTAGGCATCTCAAATTCATGAAGGTCTTATTCTTATAGCAGGGGTGGGTGGCTATATGCCAGAGGATAAAGGATTAATGTCACATTCATTCAAGGTCACAATACCAGGAGAAGTATATTTCTCAGACATACAGTCACCTACGTCAGTGTTTCACAATCTCCCCTGTAAAGGGTCTCAAAAGATTTGACCCATTAATCTCAACAATCTTGGTTTTATGGACACAAAATATATGGAGTTCCAAAAACAGACTTTTTTTACTCACAAAGAAGATCCAGTTTACAGGGTTGAGGATCAGAGGGATAATGGAAAGGAGGCTCAACAGAACAGGGTTAATACAAAGAAACGGAGCCCTAAAAATTCCCCCAAGAGAGCATAAGGTCCTCCAGGGAAGATACTAGTTTCCTTTTTGTTTTCTTATTCCCAATGCCTAACATAGTGCCTTATACATAGGAGACACTTAATAAAAGTGAAGACATCTTATCCTCTCTACCTCCTCCTCTCCCCACCTTCCCATTAATCAGACTTTAAAAGCTCATCATCATGTTGGTCCTAAACCTAGCATCTTCACAGCAACAATCCCTTATTTGACATTTTCTACTTCTCAAGGTCCTCTCACATCTGTTTTTTTTTTTACCTTAATACTATCTCCCCATTCGACAGAGGAGCAAATGGAGACTTCAGCAGATGACAGGAGGTAATGTGTTTGCCATAAACTAGTGACAGAATTAGACCTCCTCTTCTCTTCCTCTCAAATTGTTTTCATTCCACCAGGCCGCTGTTGCCACTGCCATCACCCCTGCCACCATCTCCCTCTCACTCACTGTTCAGCTACCCCCAGAGATCAATAACAGCTGTCCACAGATTCTCAGTACAATAATCCCACAGCCACTTGGATAATCTGACTCAGGAAAGCTCTAGAGACTAAATAATATTTTCTCATACTGTTCCTCACTCACTTTGGATCTTTGCCACACTCTAAATTCCTCTTAAGACACAGACCTGAAAAAAGGTTAAGGCTCCCCTAGGAGGAGACTTGTAATAATTACTTTTAGGAGGCCTGGACATGTGCCCAGCGAGGCATTCAGTCCAAGCCATGCTTTCCATAGTGCAATCAGCTGAGCCCCAACATATGCAGGCCCCAGATTATAGGTCACAATTAAGATTGTTGGTTTAGGGGATAACCAGGTGGCTTAGTGGGGACTGAGAATCAGGCCTAGAGCTGGGAAGTCCTGGGTTCAAATCTAGCCTCAGATCCTTCCTACCTATGTGACCCTGGCCAAGTCACTTAACCCCCATTGCCTAGCCAATCCTCATCTGCCTTGGAACCAATACACAGTATTTAAAGGGTTTTTTAAAAACTTGAAAAACAATTTTTTTATGAATTAAAAAGATCATAGGAAGGGGCAGCTAGGTAGCAGAGTGGCTAGAGTGCCAAGCCTGGAATTGTGAGGGGCTGGGTTCAGATCTGGCCTCACATTTCCTAGCTGTATGACCCTGGGCAAATCAATTGACCCCAACTGCCTAGCTCTTGCTACACTTCTGTCTTAGAACTGATACTAAGACAGAAGGTATAGGTTTAAAAAATATCATAGGAGAAGATGTGCTTTGCAATCTTTGGTTTACACACTAAAAGAAGCTAATTACTATGATGAAATGTAATGAACTTGCAAATGTATAGCTCACAAATAATTTCCCAAGTCTGTAAACAAAGTGAGCAAATCTGATCTTCCTAACTTGTCTTTTCAAACTTTTAAAGTATGATATTGGTCCTTTTTCATTTTCTATGAAGTCACTTGTCTTTCAAGCCCAATTTTCAAATACTGCAAATTAGAAGCCTCATTATAAGGCCTCTGGTTCTTAGCTCTGTTCAGTCCTGCTCATCTCAGGCCACTCAAACCCTGGACCCCCTAGTAGTAAAAGTAATAACAGATACAAAATGATGATTTTGTACATGGCACAAAAGTTCTCATCTTATGCTTGGCTCTGCAGTCAGAGAAGTCTGGACTAGAAACCAATCAATCAATAAATATTTACTAAGAGCCAGGCACTAGCTAAGCACTGGAACCAGAAGTTCAGCTTCTGCCTTGGCCACTGTCTTGCTTTGGGACACTCAAAGCAGATCACTTTACACCTCAAAAAACATATCTTTTTTTTTCATCTGCCTTACTTAATTTCCAGGACTTCTGGTGCAGGTCATCTAAGAACAACTGAAAGACCTTTGAATAATGGAAAATATACAAGAGATTTTCACATTTATCAAGGAGCAGAGCTTGGACCCCTTTGCTGGAAGAAATGCCCAGATCCTAAAAAACAAAAAGCCTAAATATATTGTTATTCTAATGGTCTGAAGCATCCAGATCAAGGTATAAGCTTTCTTTGGTGACAAAGGGCCCAAGTCACAACTGTTTTTATGAGATAAAACCCAGGGCAAAAGAGCCCAGGGCAGGGACTCACCAAGGCAGGGTAGGAAGGGTAGCCTCGGCACTTGGCCCACACCAGCTCCAAGGGCTCCAGGTCTGCATTATCTTCCAAGGGCATCAGAAGGCTTCTGCCTGGGGGTTGGGGGATGTAGTAAAGAGAAGGAGCAGAGACAGCTGACTCAAAATGACACTCAGATTCTCTATTTAACATCCCACCCCAACCCCCTGCGGTGGCCCTATGGAGCCTTGGAATTTCCCCTCCCCTAAATTTCTCTCCGTCAAGAAATTCCTTTAAAGAATGAGTCTCACCCCCACTCACTAAGCCACCCAAAAAGGTACCTCCATTGGCCAAGGAGAATTTAATTGTTTTACCACTGCAGGAAAGACTTATTGGAAAAGCTAAGCAACATTCTCATTCCCTCCACCCCAGGATCCCAGTCTGGACTCTCCTCAGTACAGCTTCTTATCTTCTTATCTGCAAAACATTCACAGCAGTGGCTGGGTGTTTGCCTGGAGATAAGAGGCCTGGGTAGGAGGTTCCAAACTGCCTTGCAAAAGGATAAAAGTTGTAGCTCAGGTGGCTTCACAGGTTAAGTAGGGCCAGGCTGAGCAAGCCAGAAGTTGGTGTTTATAGGAGAGCCTTAAAGAGCTTACTGCCAGCTCTTGCTGGATATTATTTGCATATCCTGCCCCTATATACTGGCATCAGTTTGTTGGAATAGAAATCCCAAAGAAAGTAGAGAATGGGTTTATTAACTTCCACTGTGCCATCACAAGTACAAAGAGCAGGTTCTTTCTCAATTGCCATTTCTGTAAGTAGTAGAGATTCATATTCAACCAGAGAAACTGAAAAAAATTCTAGAGAATCATTTTTTCCTAGACCTTCGCTGCTCTGTTCCTCACCCTCAGCCAAATAAATAAATAAATAAATAAAGGAAATAATATAATAAATAAACCCTCTGCATTAAGGTAAGGGAAAAAAATACAAACCTACCCATTTTGTTCTTTTTGAGAAGTTTGCTTAAAAGTTTTGACCGAATCAAAGATGGAGTAGGTGGGACTTTAGGGATCAACAAATACAACTTATCCCTGAAGCAAATGCTTTACCACCACCTCCCAAGATAGTTCAGTTCTTTTAGGAATCACTCTAATTCTTAGGAAGTTCTCTATCAAGCTAAACTCTGCTTTCCCTGCAATGTCCACTTATTGGTCCTAGTTCTGTCCTGTGGGGTGTCAAGCAGACTAGTATAATCATTCCATGAGATAGAGTATCAACTATTTGAGCACTCTATCTCTACCTAAAACCCGTCTATTCCAGGCTAAACATCAGTTCTTTCAGCATTCTCTAGCTTTCAGAACCCTCAGCATTTGGTCTTTCTTCAGCATTTGGTCTTTCTTCACTGGAAGAGTTCTACCATATCGAAGTCCCTCTTATAATGTAGCACCCAGAAGAGACCTACTTGCCTAGTGGTTTGAAAAAGATAAAAAGGAGCTGAAAGCACTGGCTAAAATGAAATTTGGAAATAGTAACAGGATTATTCATGCTCTATCCTCTTCCAAATCATAAAAAGCTGGAGAGCTGGTTGTACTGCAAAGAACTCGGACTAAGGGTACTGCTCTCCAAAGTGGAAGGAGAGTGAAATTCAGGTGACCCACTTCTCAAGGTCCATACAATGACACTGGCCCTCAGAACAGCCCACTACCACAGAGGCAGACTCCTCAGATCTGGCCTGAATCATTGGTCTCACCTGAGCTGCTGTAGTCCGAGTCTCCATTTACACCTTCCAGAAAAGGAACTCGAGAAAGAGCTGGTTTCCCACGGCTTCGTTTTGGAGGAGTCAAACCACTATATATACAAGAGCAAAAAAGAGCAAACAAAACTATGACAAACCAACAACTCAGATGCTTCATGCCTCTGACAGGTGAAGGGTGTAACCACTTTTATTCTTTAATGTATTTCCATCTTCTATACAGAGATATTCTGAATTGCAAGAAAATTGCTGCAGGGTTGATATACCTAAAATCCATGAGAATCTAAAATAAGAAGCTCTGGAACTAGAAGGGACCTCAAAAAGTAATTCTGTTCATTTCTCAGTCTCTAGGAAAGACACACAAAGCCTTTCCCAAATAAATGAAAAGGGAATGATGATTCCATACCCTCCCATTCTAGTTGCATTGTTCTTGCTATCTAAATAGAACTGCTGCTATTCAGGTTTTCTGTTAACAATGTCTGAAAGTAAAAGTAGAGGTAAGTTTTCAGATCTCAGAAAGAAATTAAAGAAATATTCTGCTTTAATAGGTAGAGGAAAAATTGGGCTTTTTAAAACTTAAAAAACAGTTCAACAAAATACTGGCAGAAAAAAATATAGGTTATAGAATATAGAATGGTTAACTAAGAGGCAATATAGAATGATGAAAAGAGTACTGAACTTTGAGGCAAGAGATCTGAAGATTCAAATCCTAACCCTAATCATTCTCCTTTAGCTATATGAGCCTGAACAAATTATTTCCCATTTTTCAGCCAATTGTCTGACCTGAACAATGGGAGATTTGGTCTATCTGATTCCTAAGATTCCTTCTAGCTCTTGATATTGTTATATGCCTCTAAGTATGATATTTAAGCAATATATAAGGTTGCTTACCATCTCAATGTGAGTGGGGGTGGGAAGGGAAGGAGGGAGAGAACTCAAGTCTTAATATTCTTTGAAAAATATTAGAAACTGTTTTTTACATGTAATTGAGAAAAAATTAAGTTAAATTAAAAGCAACAACATAAAATAAAATACATTATGGACAAGTGTTGCATTATTGCATTATTGATTTTGCATCGATAATGCATCATTGCATTATTGCTGGTTCTGGAATTAGGAACACGAGTTCAAGTTCTGCCTCAAAGACTTTTATTATCTGTATGACCCTAGGCAAGTCACTTGATCTGTCTACTTCAATTTCTTCATCTATAAAATGAGGATAATAAAAGCACCTATCTTCCCTGGGTTATTATGTAGATCAAATAATATTTGTATGGCATTGTGCAAATCTTAAGGTGCTATGTAAATGCTATTATGAGCTATTATAATGAATCAGAATCCTTTAAAGATCCAGATTCATTCTTTATGCTAAAAGAAAAAACAATTAGCTTCATGTGCCATGAAGCTTTTGTCCCATAATCAAACTGCATTCCTTCAATCATCCTGCAAATGAAACCAGGTTAAGTAAACATGACAACTCAGAAAAAGTCATCTAGAAAAACTCACAAAATATCAGTCCTAAAAGTGTCAGAGCCTAGAGTATGACTTTCACATCCTTCATTATTGAGACCTTTGTAATAGATTGTGATCTCTGATATGGGTATTCCCTCTATCAACAAAAAAAATCACACCCCATCTCCATTCATCTATCCTATGTTTTCAGCCATAGTCTCCTATAAGTTCTCCATATAGATTCCACTCATCTAACCTGGAGCCTTCCTCTATATCTTTGACATTGTGTGGATACCAATACAATACATAAATTATTGATCAATTAATCCCTCAATGGTATTCTTTATGTCACTTTTCTCTTGCACATTTCTTCAATGGTAATGGGATTCACCCCAAATCTCACAGCTTATCACCGAAAGAATAGTGGGATTAAAAGGATAGGCCTTGGATTCAGGGAGAACCTTGAGAGACATTAAAAACACTGCAATTCCCCAAAGACAATCCTCTTCAACTCTGGGGCCAACTTTTTGTCCAAGTACAGGGTCTGTCCAATACATACACATACACACAAACACACACGTATTTTATTTATATACATATATAAAATAATTTATATATAACATTATATATTAATGTATTGAAACATGTATTTTTACATATATAAAATATGCACATAATCAGTTCAGATTTTTGGTGAAGATTTCAAACATTTATCACAATTAAGAAATAGCCATTCTTTTAAGTTTCATATTTGTTATGTCCTCTAACCAAGGAAAATAGATTTTTTTTAGAATGGAGGAACAAAACATGAGCTGGTTCCAGCCATTTCACACAGCAACCTCGTATTATAGAACTTCTAGAAACATTGTAGCACCCCTAGAAGTGCATATTTCATATGGGGGGTAAAAAAGACTTCTTTGCCTTCCTTTAACTCTAGGTTCCTAAGTAAGGAGTTTTTCCTGTGTAATCTATGCTCACGGTTTCCCTTCAAGGCATGGCAGAGCACACTGTGCTATCAAGAAAGACAAAAAGCAAAATAACAACCACCAAAAAAAACAACAAAAAACCACCTTGCATTCTTCAGCCTGCTTTTCCTTCTCTCCTCTAGACTCTGACAAGGAGAGGGAGACCCAAATCTTCACTAGGTCTGAGAGTACTACTGATGTGAAGACATGAGAGCTGCAAACTCTGAAAGAAAGCCTTGAAGCAATACTTCAAGAATCAAGTTACCGCTAATGTAGGTAAATGGAAAAAAATCATTCTCTATGTGGAGAAGTGAGAATAATCAACTCAGGAAAAAGAATAAAGAACAGAAAAAATACTAAATTTGAGAAACATGCAGGAAGAGAGAAGAGAACACATCTCGGCAAGATCCTGGAGGTACTGGATTCTAAATGACAGGAGAAGAGACGGCTAAAATGTCAACTACAACTGCTGACCAATAGGCAGACAAAGACAAAGAATTCTGGAAGTAGCAGCACTTTCCCAGACGACTAGTCCTGTTTCTATTCCCTCACAGTCATCATCAGGGAAAGCAACTCCCATAAATAAGGGACCAGCCATCCCTACCAAGTGCCTACTGACTACCCCATAAACGGTAGGCATGTGAGTCTCACTAAAGTAAGAAGGCACCCTGGAAGTTACAGGAAGCAGAACAGACCAGGCGGGTCCAATCCACCACCTCCCCTCAAACTCTAATGAGGACAGTCAAGGACCTAGAGAATGGCAATGCTATTGGGCCGGAGTAGCCCAGTAGCCAAGGTCATTTTTTGTCACCAAAATCTTTAACACTGTCAAATGATTCAATATTGCTCAGTGGATTGAGAGCCAGGCCCAGAGACAGGAGGTCCTGGGTTCAAATCTGGCCTTAGACACTTCCTTCCTATGTGATTCTGGACAAGTTACTTAACCCCCATTGCCTAACCCTTACTGTTCTTCTGCCTTGGAACAAATACAGTATTGATTTTAAAACAAAAGGCAAGGGTTTAAAGGGAAAAAAGGACATTGAAAAGAGTAAACAAAGATATCCCAGAACTTCTGGGAGGTCTTTTATGGGAAGATTAGTTGCATAATGTTCATCAAGGACTCTCTGAGAAATTGAAAACAGGTATCAGTTTTGATCTAGGTTCTTGACATTTGGTACTGTTAACTCAAATGTGTTTGTTACAAAATGGGTATAGGGAGTACAACTTGTTTGCATTGTTTTTGAAAAAAAAAAAAAGGTTGAGCTTGTTGTGTTTTCAAATCAATTGTATTGTTCATTAATTTCTATCCAAAATAGGTAATTATTTCTGTGCCTTGTGGATAAATGAAATAACCTGCATTAGGAATCAAGAACTAGGTCTACCTCATAGCACATACAGTTAGTTGGTAGGACATTTATGTCTTTCTTAAGGGCTAATACAACGATGGGGCAGGGCAGGGAGAAGTATTTTCTAATCCATTAATATTCTAAGTAATTTACTACTTCATTTAGTTAAGTAAAACTGAGATTAGGAGGGGGCAGCTGGGTCGCTCAGTGGATTGAGAGCCAGGCCTGGAGATGGGAGGTCCTAGGTTCAAATGTGGCCTCAGACACTTCCCAGCTGTGTGACCCTGGGCAAGTCACTTGACCCCCATTGCCTACCCTTACCACTCTTCTGCCTTGGAGCCAATATTCAATATTGACTCCAAGACAGAAGGTAAGGGTTTAAAAAAAAACAAAAAAACTGAGATTAGGATTCCTAAACCAATTTAACAAATGTTAAAGAGGGGATTTCTGATAGAGCTAGTCCATTAGGTATTCTCTCTATAAAACAGAAATGATTTACAAATTTTTTGTGAAATATAGACACATAAAGACCTCCCATAGTAATGAAATACCTCTATGGATTGTCCATCCAACTGTAGCCTAAGATAAATGACAGATATTTTTTATCCACTTGGTTGCTCCAGTATGGATAGTTAAAGACAAAGAGGTTATGGATCTTACTTAGGATACTCTAAAATTTTCTAGGACTTGATGTATATAGTGCATCATCCACAAAAAGAATATCTAGAAAACCTCTCCATTCTTAGGGAATTCCTCTTTTCTTTCAGTTCCTCAGTGGACATACTTCATGAGGGTAGCAAACACTTTGGTTGAGTATTTTGTTTACTCATTCAATTTTGTCCAACTCTTCATGACCCTATTTGACCAAAGCTCTATTTCTTGGCAAGGATATTGGAGTGATTTCCTTCTCCAGTGGATCTTTTTGTAGACAATCAGAGCTTAAGTGACTTACCCAGGGTCACACAGCTAAGAAGTGACAGTTTAATTTTGAACTTAGATCTTCCTGACTCCAGGGTCAGCATACTAACCACTGAGTCACAGCTGCCTCTGCTGAGTATATACATCTCCCAATTTTATGTGTCTCTTGTAGTAACCAGAGGGTCACTAAAGTTGATGTATTTTTCAAAAAATATTATTGAATTTTCAGATGTGTGTTAAGAGTCCTTTAGGACATTTTTCCATATCAAATTAAATTGTTTTCTTGTCAAATGGTGAGATCTTGTATTCTTTCCACCTATGTATGACTGTAAAGATATGGTTTGCTATAGAGTGTCATTTGTGAAAGTCTCCTTATTCCCCTTTCAAAGATGTCCTTGATGGATGTACATGTTTGTCTATAGATTTTTCACAAATAGGAAGTAAAGACAGTATAGTATTTATTACATATTTTCTTGGTCAAATCATGATTCCAGAGTACCTATGATGAAATATATTGCCTAACTTTTGGCAGAGAAATAATGGATTCATCATACGGACTGAGACATATATTTTTGAATATTATCAATATAGGAATTTGTTTTAATCATGCATGTAAGTATACGGGTTTTGTTGTTTGGGGCAGCCTGGTGGCACAGTGGTTAGAATGCTAGGCTTGAAGTCAGGAAGACTTAATCTTCCTGAATTTGAATCTATGTGACCCTGGGCAAGTGACTTAACCCCTTTGGCCTTGGTTTCCTCATTTGTAAAATGAACAGGAGAAGGAAGTGGCAAACCACTCCAATATCTTTGCCAAGAAAACTTAAATGGGATCACAAAGTCAGATGGGACTGAAATGACCAAAATACAAGGATTTCATTTCTTCTTTTTCTAAACAGAGCAGAAGTGTGAAAAGAGAAAATAGATTTTTGTTAACTAAAAAAATTAAAATTAAATGTAAAAAATATTTTCCTGGTTACCTTACTTTAACAACAGTAAGGTCTAATTATGTTTCCCAAAAGCTTTGGTACTCCTTTACTCTTTCATTTGTGCTAAAAATCCATTTCCTCACAATTATATCACTTCCAGAAAGGACCTCCTCTGAATACACTTAATTTAGCACATCTGTTTTTCTATCTTTGCTTTCTTTAGTGCCATTTCTACGTCTTCATACAGCATATCAAGGCTGCCATGTTGAGGCCAAATGTGGTAGTTCCATTATTACTGATGGAGAAAAGAGTTTAAAATCTTTCCAGAGTATCCTAATTTTTCATCTGTTTGTTGTCCTTCTGGTTTCATTCTTAAATGCCCTTGGAATGATCATAATTAGCTTGTTCTCTCTGTTACCAAACTTTTTGAAAACTTGTTTTCCCCTCCACTGATTCTTCCTTTTTCGTAAGTTCACATTAATACATCTACTATCCTCTCTTCTCTATTAAATTTTACAAATGGATTTATAAATTGCTGATGTGCTTAGCTGCCATCTCTTTCCAATTAGCAAGATGGATTTACTGGCTAAAGTATTTATAAGGCTCTTTTGTGCCAGGTTGGCAATTTATTTACACACTTAAACTTCCTTAAGAAATCATAACATATCACATTGTTCTTTTATCCATTTTCCATTTCTTTATGTCAGTTTAAGTAGATTGGGTTAAATTTGTCTCAATTGCATGCCATACCTTCTTATTTTTACTCCTTCTTTTAGTTTGGTATCAGTTTTGATCTTTAATAAGCCAATGGTCTAATTGCAGAGGTAACTGATTCAGAATATATATATTTCAGATTAGCAATCTGGTGTTTAGTTGATCTTTTAATTTTTTTTGAGGTTATTTGACATACATCTTGTCCATGGCCTCTTGCTTCTGTATTCTTATAGATGTGAGGGTTCTATCAATAAGTCTTTGGACTCTTTGTTTTATTCTTGAACCATTTTCCCCCCAATATATTTTGTATCATGCTCCCTACTGTTCACCTTTGTACTGAAATCAGAGTATTCCTATGTGGGTTGTCTCCAAAGTCTTAGTTCTACTAAAGCTTAAAGATTTTGAGAACACTTGAGGGTTTAACTTGAGCTACAATTAGTTTAATGGCGACTTTTTTGCAAATGTCTGTCATGGACAATGCAATAAGATAACCAAATATTCACAGGAATTGATGGCTGTGATATATATATAATATATCTTAGACACACAATAAGACCAACATTCCCATAACTATTTTATTTGCCTCTCCAAGGATGTAAAGTCCTTGACAGCAAAGACTGTTTGCTTTTTGTATCTGTTTCCCCAGAACATGATATAGTATTTGGTATATAATAGATACTTAAGGATAAATACTTGATTGATCCTTACATTTGGCTGGTAATTTCCTTTTGCTTTTGGGTTCCATTATGGCTGGTCTACTTTTTGGTTTTGGATAAATTTCACACTTAGAATACAAATTGTTAACATTTAAAGACGTAAAAATTGTGATATTTAAGATGGTGCCACTCTGCCACCATCACTGTAGCAAGCAGAATAGGGGCCCATAAGGGCCCTTAGGCCATTTTGTATCCTTTAAATTTTTAAGTTTAAGCTGTGGTCAAAGAATTTATCACCAAGTGGTCAAACTTGATCCTCTCAATACTTGGCTAGAATTGTAGTTTTAAAACTGGGAGACCTAAGGTTATCTAGACAAACCCTCTCATTTTACACAAGGAAACTGAGGCTCAGAGAGGGAAGTAACTTGCCTGAAGTCACATAGGCATTAAGTGGCAGAGTTGTGATTGTATAATTTTTAACCAAAGAAACTTCTTATTATCAATCATGTGCCAGTATGGTTTAAAAATTTGCTTACCAATTCAATTCACTTGGCTATACCAGAAGAATAAGTTTTTTTGCAAAGTCTAGGTTTCTGTTACTTTAAGGTGAATTCAAAGGAAGTTTTCCTCTTTTATATATTATAGGTAGCCAAAAAATTGCTCACTGAAGTTCTTGAAACTCTCTAAACTCTGAAATTCCGTTGTGGCAGGAAGCCCAGCATTCAATGAAGTTATTAGGAACAAAGGAAACCCAGGTTCAAAACAGGGAAGGTGCCTTCTTTCTTAACACTTCAAATACAAGCCAGTGTCATAGGACCTTAGTGTCTATGTACCATTCTGTATTCAAAGGAAAAAACATTGAGATCAATTCCAGGAGTTTCTAATTCTTTTCTTGATCTTATATTCTTCCCTGCTTCCTTTTCTCCCTGTGTTTTTGTTCAGCACTGATTACACAGTAGATGTTACCCCTAGAGAATCACAGGGCTAGAATACTTTGAAGAACTTAATGATTTTAGAATTATTTCTGCCTATCCACTGAGCACTGGATTTAGAACCAGAGGTTCTGGGTTCTGGGTCCAACACTTGATTGGCTATTTATTACCTGTATAAACCTGGAAAAAAATAATTTCACTTCTCTGGGTCCCAGAAATTCATAATCTCTAAGGTTTCTTCAAGTTTAGTAGAAAAACAGAACCTTGAGACCTCTAAAAGATAGTTCAAAAGTCTTTGTAAGCATCCTTCCTAACAACAAAGTCAGTCACCTTTTAAAGACCATCACCCTTCTGCCAGGAGCTAGGGAGAGGGTTTAAAGTGTAAAAAAGGAAGAAGCCAACATTCAAATCCCAGCTTTCTGTTTTGAACACGTCTCCCATTTGGGCCCTTGACTGGAATGTTATTTTGTCCACTTGGTATGACCATAGCTTTCCACTTTCCCTCCCCAGGAGAGTGGCCTGAAGTCCTGGGGACCAAGGTCCTTGGGACCATGGATACACCCATAAAGTATAGTCTTCTTGGCCCTAAAAACAAGAGCCAATTGGGAAAAGAATGCAAAAAAAAAAAAAAAAAAGAAAAGAAAAGAAAAGAAAACAAACAAACAAACAAACCAAAAAAAAAAAAAAAACAGGAACCACAACAGAAAATCAATCTGTTACTGAAGGGAAGAAACAAGACAAGACAAAAAAGATGAGGATTTAGGGATTGAAGTCCTTACCTGCAAGTTTCAAATGCCAGGCCACCACCAAGACCAGAACTACATTCTGAATCAGACCCACTTTCTGTGTGCTTCCCAAAGCCGTTGGTGACTCCTGCCAAGGACGGACACACACACACATACACACACAAACACACAGTGAGCTATGATGCAGAAATTAAAATTCCCAACACACACCACTAGTTAAGGGCAGAGTGGAGGGAGATGGTAGCAGCTATTCAGGTGAGCTTAGTGACCAGGGCTACACTGTGCAGTGACTGAATATATGTTGACAAGGTGGGGAAATTTTTTTTTTTCTTAAAAAAGTGATGATTTTGACCAGTAAATAGAAATTTTCATTTTCTCCCCAAAATATTCACCCTCCTACATTTCACTTTAAAGAGAAGAACACACTCTATATAGGCAATCATTTGAATGGAAAGGGAAAAACAAAACAAAACAAAACAACAAAGCTTTTCCATCCTAATAATTCTCACATGAGTCCAAGCTCTGCTTCTCATTTCCAGTCTAGAGGATCATCAGGGAGCTTTTCCTGTTCTTCTAGGAGCCCACCCTCCTTGCTGTTCCAAATAAACATTCACACCCCTACTCAACATGTCAAGTCTCATTCTTTTGGGAGAGAGGCCAGCTGAGAATTAGAAACTGGGAAAAGAACATCCAGCAAAGTTAGAAAGACACAGAAGACAGGTGTTCCAACAAAACGATGTCCTGTACTATAATTATAATACACTTCTCCTGGACTGAAAGTCAGAATTTCCGAGTTCTAATCCCAGTTCTGACTTAACCCATATGGGTTAAGTTCTTATACTTCTCTCAATGTTGGTTCCTCCATCTGTGAAACAGAAAGAATACCTTATCTTGTAAGGACCTGATTAAGTATGAATGAGAAGAGATCTATTTATAGCAGGGAGTTCTTTGGGAGGAACTGAAAACTTTATCAGGTCATATCAGATCAAGGAAAATGATCTCAGCAGCTCAATTGTCTGATAACAGAGCCCAAAGGTAATTTCAATGGCAATACAATGAAAAGGCATGGCCATTTATGTCCTGGCAGACACGCAACTATCTGTCAACAAAGTCACATTATTCATACATCAACTTGTGGCCAAAAGACTCTAGTTGCCATTTTGTGTCTATAAAGTATCTTAATAACTGTGCTTTTGTGTCCTATATGTTGAATAAAGCATTGTTATTGTTAATTCTACCACTCATTGGCATAAGTCAGGCTAGGAAATGAGCAGAATCTAAAAATGTCATACTGCCCATCATCCATATGTATCCAGGGTGCCTCTGAAAAGACCTTCAGTTTAATAGTCATTCCTCTAAAGCCAATCCCCTTTTGCTGATGGCTGGTCTCAATGGTCAGCAAATTCTACAGACTATGCACAATTCTGGACAAAGAAATGATAGGTATAGTTGGAAGAGGAAGAAAACAGGTGAAGGATACACCATCTGGCTGATGTGGAGACAGTGGGGGGAGTCCCAAACAACCTCTGGAAGGATTTAAGAACACAACCTAAGGGGAAAGAGTATCTTCCACCCACCCCCAGTCCCACAAAAATCCCACCCTAAAAATCTAAGGCTTTCCCCCAAATACCATGAAATCTAAGCTTCTCAAACTGGCCCCTAGGGTTTTCAGTGACTTTGAATCTAACATGTATGGCTTGTACACTCTAGGCAATTTCTCTTTCAGCTTCAGGATCTTTAGCTTAAAAGGGTAGGACAATAACATTTGCACTACTCTACTTCAAAGGGAAATGAGGAAAATGCTTGAACCTGAAGGGCTAAAAGAGAGCTAGTTATGGTGACAGGGGGTGGATTAAATCTCCAGAAACAAATTCTCCCCAAAATAAGAAGGAAAGAGATAGGAAAGACCAAGAAAGGATTCAGTTCTGTCAGTATCCAGGAAAGGGAAAGGACAGAATAGATCAAGAACTAACTCTACCAGTCAAGCAACACCTCCCCGATACAAATCACTAATCAGACCCCATCCTATTCATCCACTCTTGATGGAATTATTCTCTAATAGCTCATACTCCAGTCAGCCCCCATTTCATCACTGCCTTTGCCACACAACCATGCTCATTCTCACCCCCAGAAGCCTAGAAAGCACTCCACCCAGGCAAATGCTACCCATCCTTGGAGGCCCAGCTCAAGTCTACCTCCTCCACAAGTGTTCTCTATCTACTCAATATCATCTCTCCCCTTTCACCAAATGCATCTGAATTCCAAACACATCTGTACCACTCATTTGGCACATAATCACACACTACCCTATATCGTCATCTTACTGTTTCATATCCATATATCTTGGCTACCAACAAACTAGTTATTAGATTTGAGTTCCCATACTGTAAATATGTATTTCTCTGTAGTTCCCATTGTGCCTAGGTCAGCTCTGGACACAGATTAGGGAAACAACAAATAACTGCTGGTTGACTGATTGAATCTCTTGGTTACTGGTGGTAGCTAAAACCAATTTGGGTTACCTGACCCTCAAACAACTGGCTTCCACAGGGATTATTAAGGAAGTAAGTGACTACTGGAGTGTACTGAGCCTGCCCCCAAGGATAGTACAATTGGCCAGCTGGCAAGCAGAAGCAGACATTAAGACACTCCTTATTCCCTGAAGCACAAGCAGCAGCAAGCGGAGCCACAGGTTAGGTCACCTGTCTCTTCCACCTGCTGAGGGGATTTCTCCCCATCGCTCTCGCTGCAACTCCTGCTCCGTGGTCGCTTCCGAGCTTGCCTCTCTCCTCCTTCTGTGCTGGCTGGGGAGGCAGGCAGGTCCATCAGACTGTGGTCCTCTCCATTCTCAAGGGCTCCATCAGGGCTTCTTTGAAGTTTGACCCCATTCTTTGCCTTTTTGAAGAGAATGGAGGTACGACGGCCCACACCACTAAGGTGGGGTATAGTGGACATCTCAAGGGCTGGGAGGGACAGTCTGTTAAGACCATTATCACTCAGCAGATGCTGGAAAGGCTGGCTCCCTCGTTGTGATGGCACGTCCAAGAGCTCGTCCTCCAACTTCCCATATTTTGAAAGTCGAATTGGGATTTTGCTCTCACTGATAGGTTTCAAAGTTGGAGGGTCCTGGAGGGAATCCAGCTCAGATAGGGAAGGTGCTGGCCCCGTAGGCTCCAGAGTCGGGGGGTGAGGAAGCTTGGTATCATCTGCTAGAAAGAAAAAGAATCTGCTTGAACATTTTAGAAAGAATCACCCTCCCTCCACCAAATGAAAAAAAAAACCAAGAATTCCTTGATTCACTAACCCAAAGGAGTGACAGTATACAATATTCTAAAACAATTAAGTCTTAGAAATCATCCTAAAATACAGAGTATGGGGGAATGAAGAACTTTTTAAGTATATCAACTAAGCTGATTGTAGTTCTGATATCACACAGTGAATTTCCTCCGATCTGATCCAAGTGCTTTCTTATCTGTGATTCCATTTTGCTTGAGACCACCCATGTGAGGAAGGAGGAGGAGAGTTAAAGATTCCCATTTTACAGATGCTGAAACAGGTTAAAGTGACTCATCCAGGCTCACAAAGAAAGTTGGTGGAATCAAAACTGGAGCCTCTTGACTCACAAACCCAAAGCTTTCAGTAAGCTTCAGGCTACCACTATCATTCTCTCAGATCTAGTTTGACTCCTGCCCATCTGAGACAGCACCAGATCCCACAGAAACTAAAGTTCATGATACCAGTTCATTCAGCTATTGAGTGACAAATACTCTCAAAACCCAACTTCAAACTGAATCCCCATATGTGTCAACAAGACGCCTCTCCCAACTGAGGAAAAGAAATGGGAAGCAGCTCTATTCACTAAATACCTAAAGTCTCTAAGCACAGTCTTCCTAAAAGCAACTTGCAAACTAGACTCTTCTTCTGGAGAGTGTCTACAAAGTATTAGATTTAAAAAAGAACTTGGAGACAATCCAACCCAACCTCCTTATTTTACAGAGGAAATACAGAAGCCCAGAAGGGAAGTGACTTGTCCAGGTCCCAGAGCAGGTAAGCGACACAGAGTCAGGACTAGAACTCAGGTGTCCTGGCTTAGATTCACAGGATCACAGATTCAGAACATCAAAGGACCTTCAAAGGATCATCTAGTGCAACCTACACATTTTATAGAAGAGGCAGCTGAGGTCAAGAGACTTGTCCAAGATCACGCCGAGTTCTAAGCAGCAGAAGTGGGATTTGGGTGTGTTTCTCTGACACTGAATCTGGCACACTCTCTGCCCCAGTCTCTCTACACTAGACTGAGCTTCCTCACCAGCCTCTTACTTCCACATCAAAACCTGTTTGCAGGTCCTAGACACACAAACGGGCATAGGACAACAGCTTCAGATGTTACTCTACCAGGGGTCCTGGCAATTCAACCAGTGCCAAAGCCTCAAGATAAAGAAAAGAGGCGCTAATGGTGGACTCACAGGCATCCACCCACCAGCTAGGAAACCTGAGGGCATTGTCTGGGTCTTCTCTGCCAAAAACCATAACAACAACTTGACTCTGCCTGTGCACACCTCTCACCTTTCTCCCCATCCTCCTCTTCCTCTCCATGCAGGGCCTTCTCCACCACGTCCACCTCCTCCCGGAGCCCTGGTGGCAACTCCCCATTGGGCACCATCTTGTTTGGATGTTGCTGTGCCAGTTTTTGTCGGAGGGTGTTGATCTCCCGCCGCAGCAGGCGGACACGGCGGGTCCGAGCCCCACTGGATCTCATCGTGCTCACCAGGTCCAGCTTCTCCAGAAGCTCCTTCAGCTGCACCTCCAGGGATAGGTGAGCCCGGTTCTCTGGGAGGAGGATGTTGTCCACTGCCAGGGAGAAGGGAGGACAGAGGGGGCTGAAGGACCAGCACGGCCGAGGGCAAGGGGAAGGAGCTGAGTCCTCTGGATGAAATACACTCTCCTGAAATGCCTGGGACCGGAGCTTCTAGCAGAGTCACTGTAGAGCCTCAACCCTGGCAATACCACTGCACAGAGGGGAGCCAATTGGGCAAGATCAGAATGTGGGAAGCATCTGCAGGAATCAGCTCACAGTCAAGAATGGGTTTCTTGGAAGGGGTCAGAGGCAGAAATTTCCTTGCCTGCGTGATTGTCTGACTGCTACAGCAGAGCAGAAAGCCCTGAGGATCAATGCTCTGAGCACAGGTGATTCAGTGTTTCTGTTACCAACCTACTCAGCCCCCAAAAGACTGACAGACACAAGCATGCAAGCCCCATACACCAACCACACAGGGGAGGAAAGCCCAGGAAGAGGAGAAGCCTTAGGAGAGGCTTCAGCTCCCTAAGCCAGTTTTCCAAAGTGCTCCTGCTGTCCCTGTACCTTTTGAAATGAACTAAGTGCATTGAGCTTTCGGTCTTGAGGTTCCTGTTCTGCAAAGGGCAAGCCCTAGCCAGGGCCCTCCCCACCCTGAAACCAAGACACACAGTGTATATAACCAATTCTGTTTGCACATGTGCCCCCTCATCATGCTGGTTTTTAATGTCCGCAAGAATATTTTCTGCCCCTTTGCCTCTGCCAGTGTTAGCCCAGCCCAGCCCAGCTGCTTAGCCACTAGCTTCCCCGCCACCCCAAGCTTCTCACCGTCCTCCCAGGAGAAGCGATAAAAGTCCTCCATTTTGGGTGACTCAGGTAGGTGGGTTCCCACCTCATGGTCATAGCCGATGCTCTCCACCTGCCGCCGGGCATGCCGCAGGACAGCCCCTCCCAGGTCCCTCAAGCGGACAGCTGCTCGGTGGAAAATTGTGTCTTTAGCATTGTACTTCATACAGTTGGTAACTATAAGATTAAAGTCCTCCTCAAATTCCTCCAAGGTGTGGTACAGATGGGACTCCAGCTTCAGCCTCATGGTGGAAAAATCCATTGGCTTGGATATGAATTCCAGGTAATCTGGAACCTAAACATATAAAACCTGTACAATTACAAAAACCATTTACTAGCCAAACAGAGTGCACCCTTCACCGGCACTCTTAGTTGCCCCTTCCACCTAGCTCTACTAAGCTTATTGGTGGTTCCTTGCCCCTACCCTTCTATTCCCCCCACTCCCTCCCCACCCCACACCACCTCAGGGCCCACATCATTCAGCCCACTCCATTTTCAGCTATCCACTCTGTATGGCCATTCACCAAAGTAACAACTCCTCACCCTCTTAGAACAGAGTCCTGGACCCCTTCCCCACATGATCCTAACCCTAAGACTCCTTAAAAACTATGTGGCATTTAGTCTGGAACTTCTCAAAGGTATTAGGTTCCTGCCCAGCAGTGGTACTACCACAGGCAGGGGCAGGTACAGAATGGTGGTGGTGGGGTGTGTGTGTGTGTGTGGTGTGTGTGTGTGTGTGTGTGTGTGTGTGTGTGTAAAAACTTGCCTCACTCAGGTTGACAGGTTCAGCAAAGATTTGGGCTGGATCTTTCTCCTGTAAAAGATCCAGAGTTGTACGCAACAAGACATTGAAAGGTGTCAGCTCCAACTCCATTGCAGCCTGTTGGACCTTGACCTAATGAGTTCAGAGAAAGGAAAAAAGGGGATGAGTGGGAATTTGCATGCTCTTTTCTATCTCTCCTCCCCCCCTCCCCAATAAACACTTTCCGTTAAGCTGATTAGGCTACCCAGGTAAAATCAACATCCAGTAGATACTGACAAAAACCTGCAGCAGAGACAGCACAATCACCATTGGTACACAATGGTGAAATGGCTGGCAGGGCATAGCACAACTTGGAAATGAAACCTTCTTGCCCCCATCACCCATCCAAAATGGTTCCTATACACCACTTCTTAACTAGTGGTGAGGAACAGTGAGTATGGATGGCTGAGAGCATGTGCACCAGGAGCCTTATGAAGGATGGCTCAGTCTGCCCAGTCTAAGAGGCACGCACTTGGAGCTACAGTTCTCAAGACAAATGCTAGAATCACATAACCATGGAAAATTTTTCTAAAAAAAAAAAAAAATTTTTAATCTGAAAAAAAAAAGACAAAAGCTATCCTTTCCCCCAACCCTGTTGAACCCCATAGCTGTTAGACTGGTCTAAATATGGCCTCAGAGAAAATAGATGCAAATATTGTGCCCCCTCTGCCTCTGAGGCTCAGCAGGCTACCTACACTGCTTCGTAATCAAAGAGACCAGCTTTGGATCATCATCAATTATCCAAATGTTTATAGAACACCTCAGGACTCTGGGGGATTACAGGAAAGGATAAGAAAGTTCCTATCACCAAGGAGCTTTGAATATCACTGGACAAAGAGAACATCAAATAACAAACACAAGCAATGAATGGCCAAGTAAGTAACATGGATAGTATGTGCTACAGAAATCTGGATGGACCACAGAATCCAGATTGGGGGGAATTAACTTGGAAACATCTGTGGGTCCAGGCCTGGCCTACTGTACTTACAGGCCCAAATAAAGCCAAACCATTACAACTCAAAGAAGCACTATATTCAGCAAGAATGTTACTCACAACACAATCCTGACACTTCTAGAGCAGGAAGGAAAGGCCAACACAATATACATGAGCTACACATGTGCTAAAGCTAGAGGCTTCAGAAAAATGTGGGCTCCCTATCCCTAGCTGTCTTCCAGCCAAGGCTTGTTGTCTAGTCATAGAGTGAATTCTGATGGTGCTCAATGGCCTTTTGGGATTCAGTGATTCTGTTCCTGGCTTTTCTCTGTACCAACAACATATGGCCAAGAATCTTAGGGGAAGGAAGCTGTTTCTTCTTACCTGCTCCCTCTTGAGCTTCTCTCTTTTTCGGATCAGTTCAATCAGCAGTCGAGCCCGCTCCAGGTCATGGCGGAGCTTCTGCCAGTACTTGAGTTCTTCCTTCACAGCACTGGTTTTCTCATCCTGTTCCTTCTAGGAAGCAAAGGGAGGAGCTGGGGGGGGATGTGGGAAACACATGCCTTCTGTAGACATCAACCTCCTCCCTAGACCTTGGCAGAAAAATTCCCTTCTCCTTTCCCATCCGCCGTATTCAGCTATAATCAGTGTCAAAATCTTCAAGTCTGGCCTAAAAAGGCTATAGAATGGAAATGAATGTTATGCCCAAAGGCTGCTCAGTGCTTCCACTATGGTTATGAATTTTTTACCACCATACAAGAGACACCTTTGAAGATACGCATAGGAGTTGCCTCTCTCTGAGACCACCAAGGGCAGCTGTGTCATTAATATGGCCAGGGACAGAGAGGGGAGCTATCATTCTCTTATTAAGCTTATTAAGCACCCTGGAGTTTGAGGTTTGTGTTTTTTTTTAGGAGAGTAGAAGGGGTGTAGGATGCTAAAAAGTATCAAAATATCATCAGAAAACAATGGACTTCCTCAAGGAAGGTTTCAAAGACTCAATCAATGAGTTGGTTCTTATAGGGTAATAATAGACATGAAATTGAAAAAAAAGAAATGGCTAGACAAGAGATATGGAATTAAGAACCAAGGATGAGGCTGGAAAGAAACAACAACCAGTAGATGGAGGTCTTTGAATGCCAAGCTGAGGTGTTAGTGTAGAGTAGTAGAAAAAGCACTGAACTTAAGAGTCAAAAGACCTGATCCTATCATTTAGTTCCCTATGATTCTGATAAAGTCATTTTCCTTTCTGGGTCTCCTCTTAGGTAAAATGAGGGATTTTCTAAGACATTCTAACATTCCAGAATATTCTGACATACAAGTAACCTCTCAAGATTCTGGACAGGGAATGGTGAAAATGATTTCTGAATAAGCCTGTGGCAGCTATATTTAATTAAGGCTCCCCTAAAGAACCTGAAATTAAAAGATACTCCTAAGAAGCCACTAGAGTAATGGTAACAAGGCCTTGGAATAGGATAGGAACTAAAAGAATGGAAATGATTAGACAAACCTAACATGCTATAAATGGAATAATCAATTAGATTTAGTGAATGACTGAATGGGGGAACACACAAAGAAGAATAATGAAAAAATAAAAGCCAATTGGGGAATGGCTGAACAAATTGTGGTATCTGTTGGTGATGGAATACTATTGTACTCAAAGGAATAAAGAACCGGAGGATTTCCATGTGAACTGGAATGACCTCCAGGAATTGATGCAGAGTCAAAGGAGCAGATCCAAGAGATCATTGTACACAGAGACTGATACACTGTGGTAAATAGAACATAACGGACTTCTCTACTAGCAGCAATGCAAGAATCCAGAACAAGGCTGAGGGACTTATGAGAAAGAAAACTAGCCACATTCAGAGGAAGAACTGTAGGAGGAGAAACACAGAAGAAAAACTGCTTGAACACATGGGCTGATGGGGATATTATTGGGGATGTAGCACTAAATGATAACTCTAAACCAACTATCAATAATATGAAATTAGGTCTTGATCAATGATACATGTAAAACCCAGGGAAATTGTGCATCAGCTAAGGGGGATTAGGGAGGTTTGGGGAAGAGGGAAAGAACATGAAACATGTAACTACGGGAAAATATTCAAACTAAAATTTTTTTTAAAAAAGAGAAAAAAGAAAAAAGAAAAGCCAAGCAGAGAAGCATTGGTATAGAGGGAAGAGTGCTAGAATGAGTGGTGTTGGTCATGAGTTTTGATTCCAATTGTGATTCTTGCTGCCTGTGTGATCTTAGGTAAAATGTTTCATTTCTCTGGATCTGAGTTTCCTGCTCTGTAAAATAAGGAAATTCCCCTAGGTGAACTTAACGGTCCCCTTCCAACTCCACATCTAAGGACCTACCATGAAAACTCAGTACAGTGGAGGGGACCTTGACAGGGTTGGGAAAATTCTATTTCAAAATATCAGTTTCAATTTCCAAAAAGTCTAGAGGGATAAGCAACAATAGAAATATCCTATAGTAAACTGGAGATAGTGGAACAAGAAATAAAACACAAAGTCAGGGCTGGGAAGGTGGCAGAATTTGGAGTTCTAAACATAATGTGGATAAGATTGTTGAGCCAAAGAGGATTAAGAGGAGGAAATGAGGAGGTACTGTGAATGCACAATTAAAAGGAAGCATCATCAATAAAAGGAGTTGTCAAGGAGGTAGGAAAATCAGAAGATCGTATTACAGAAGTGAGGGAAGAGATGGCATCATCCAAAGAAGAGGGTCATTGTGACCTTATAGAAAGCAGTTTCGGTTGGGTAGAAGTAAGAAGCTAAACTGAAAGCTCCTAAAAGAGATAAAACATAGAAGTTGGTTACAAATAAGGGGGAAAAAAGTTAGGAAGCAACTGGAGGGGGCAAAAGAATCAATGAAAGTTTCTTCACTATCATGGCTTAAGGCTGAGATTCTCAAGTTTTTTCAGAGGCTATATATATCCCCTTAGTTTTTTAGTAACTATCCCTGTACTCCTCTATGCAATATTAAAGAAAAAAATCTGGGGTTTTATATGCATGTGTACATGAAAATATAAAAGAAAGTGATTAATTTTTCTTCTGGGGCATATAAAAATTTTTATAACTTCATTCACTGGCAATCAATTTGGAGTTTCGTAAATATTTCAGTAAGATAATAGTTATTTGCCAAATACTACCTGTACCCCTGCCTGAGAGCACACATATCATCCAGGGCCTAAGGAAAGGAATAAGTAAAAAGGGAAAAACTTTGACATTGAGAAGGAATGACCACAAGACTACATATAAGTCCATTTTTTTTCTCCCCTCCCCCTAAATTTCCAAGCTCAAAGTCCCACTTCTCTATGTTTCTGCTGCCTTATCTGGCCTACTAACTCAGTAGTCCTGCCCTTGAAGTTTATCCCCCCCCCCCAAACCTGCCTTAGCCTCTGGGGAGGGTGCTGCCAGCTGGAAGGGGCATCTATATGGTTGCCTAAAGGGCAATAGTACAAACTGGTCAACTTCCTAATTACTGACCATGAATCCCAGGGACAAGAGTCTACCTTGTAGGCTGCCACACCTCAGCAGTATGGGGCTAGCCACATGTGCCTCTGCCACCCCACACCATATTTCTGGGTAGGTATGCTTCCACTTTTTCCCCTCAACTCTTCACCCACCTGCTCGGCATTTCTTTGGGACTGAAGGTGTGAGTGTAAGCGCCGGATGAGTGGAACACCATTCCTTGCTTGTCGTTTCAGCAGCCAGTAGTTATGAAGTCGCTGCATGAATTGGTTCTTCCTCTGTAGGGAAAGCCCACTACAAATCTTGTTCAACCTTGGGGAGAGTAGAGACAAGGAGCAGAAAGCAAGACAGACAGGTATTCAGAGTTGGAGGGGAGTCTGGGTCAGGGTGCCCAAGTCCCCATCCTGACCTTGGTCTCCTATTACATCTGGTAGAACAGGGACAAGAGGAGGGCTATAGAGTCACTAAATCCTTCATTTCAGATAAAGATTTAAAATGATAATAGCAAAGTCAAGTATCCAAAGTTCAGCATCTTAGATTTTTACTATCAGCCTTCAACCTAAGTGTTCTGAATGTCCCACAATGGAACCACAATTGGAAGCCTTCCCACTGGCATTAACTCTTCATGCTTTGGGGGAGGCTGGGCAAGGAGGAAGCTTAGTACACACAATGTCTAATGATTGTTAAAGGCTTCATAAATGCTTGCTGACTGAGTGACTAAATTATGGGCAGGTCCCTATATCCCTGAAGAATGCAGCAAAGGAAATAGGTAGAGATAGTGGGCTAAAAGAAAATAGTAGCACTACCCCTACATTCTATTATTAATAACACATAGAGTAAATACATAATACTTTTTTTAAACCTTATCCTCTGTCTCAAAATCAAAACTAAAGCAAAGGAGTGGTAAGGGTTAGGTGAATGGGTTAAGTGACTTGCCCATCTTGCACAGCTAAGTAGTATCTGAGGCCAAATCTGAACACAGGACTTCCTATCCCTAGGCCTGGCACTCTATCCACTGAGTCACCTAGTTGTCCCAACTCCATAACTCTTTAAAGTTTAAGGAAGTACTTTCCTCAAAACAACCCTAGGAGATAGGTAGTACAAATATTCAAGTCCCCAGGACAATAATGGATTAGAGAAGTTATGTGACTTATCATAGTTACTCAGTGTCAAAGTCAGGATTTGAATCCATATTTCCTGATCTGAGTCTAGCATCCTTTCTCCTATACTATAATATCTTGAAACAAAGGAAAATTGGAAGTTTACACCAAAAGTAGTATCATTTGGGCTACATGGGACCCCCTTAGAAACATCCTCATGTTTGGAGTTCTTAGTAAAAACATTGGAGTAATTTTGATCCAGTGAAAATAATTGAGGCCTAAAAGCATATTAGTGTGACTCTAGAAACCTCATCAAGGTATTCCATTCTTCTACAAAGAAGGAAGCCCAAGTCTTAGCATCCAGGTTCAAACTAACAATTTTTAGTGGAAGAATACTGACCTAGAGCAAGCTGGCCCTCCTAAAATGAAGAATAAGTTGGCCAATTTTTTATAAGATGGTAAATGGCAAAAATGGAGCATTTACATAGGTCTAAACAATGCAAGGTGTTCTCTTTCATCCAGGCCCACTTCAAAACCCACCCAAACCTGCCATGGTACTAAAAAAAACAAACTTTGATGTCTAGACCCCCATTCAGACCACTCTAACTCTGCAAACTGCAGCAAATGCCACTCTTATTTTCACTCTCTCTGAACCAATTTGCCCACATGGATCCTAAAAGAATGCAAAAATTGGGTGAAAGAACACCATGCTTAAAGGAAAAAGATGAGGTATAAACAACTCAAAATATGAGCTAAGATCTGAGCCTGCCTACTCACCCCTGTAGTGCAGCAAGCAGCATAAGGCAGATGTGCGCCCAAAAGGAATAAAACAGGTCAGAAGTCAAAACTCTGTTTCTTAAGATACTATATAAACCTTGGGTTAGTGCCTTTCTCTCAAATTATACCCTCAGTGATCCAAAACAGCATGCCCCTTAGGCTTAATTCTTCATTTTTCCCATCATCACATTCTCCCTCCACTTTTCTATGAAAAAAAATGTGATAGACCAATGGACTAGAATTAGAAGACTTAGGTATCTGAGCACTCAGCTGGCTCTGCCACTAAGAGTTGTGATCTTGAGCAGGTCACTCTCTCCATTTCTGGGGTAGATAACTCAACTATAAAAGGGATTGGTCTAAAGGATTTCTAGGACTCTTCCAGGTTGTTACGTTTTGAAGTCTATGAAAATATTCTTTCCTAAGTCTCGCTTTTTTCAAGGTAACTTCCCTAACTTGTCACCTTCTCTTCAAAACTGCAATTCTCCTTATCAGTCCAAGAATATCCTCATTACAAATGACAATTCTCTGCTGGATTCCTTAGTGCACATTCAATTCTGTCTGATTTAATAGGGGTGTGTGGTCAGATATCTGGATATCCAATGATCTTTCCTTTTTTAAAAAAACTTTACCTTCTGTCTTCAAATTGATATTAAATACCAGTTCCAAGGCAGAACAGTGGTAAGGACTAGGTAATTGGGGCTAAGTGACTTGTCCAGGGTCATACGGCTAGAAGTGTCTGAGGCCAGATCTCCCCTTTTTTTCAAGGACTTTAAGTCCAGGGAACAGTTGTCCCTCCCTTTCTCTAACTCCCCAACGTGACTGAATCAGATTTCCCAGAGAATGGTTACTTGGATCTATGTTCCTGCCTACTTGGTGGCTAGAACTCACCTGCAGGATGGGATCTGTGTTACGGTCACCAGGGGTGCTGTTGCAGGTGAATCCCTTGCTGGTTCCTCTGATTCCTTCTTGATCTTCTGCTTTACTTTCATTTTGTTCTTCTTTAGGGCACTCTTCAGGGCACTGGTCACTATGACCTTGCTTTCTTCTTCCTCTCCTTCCTCCTTTACCTCATCTTCTTCCCCACCCTCACTGGAGACCACAGGGAGGATATCCTTCTTCACAGTGCCTGGGGGGGAATGGGCCTCACAGTAAGCTGTTTTGCGCACTGTAAAAGTGGTACCATTTAGACTGGTTTCTCTCATGGGTTCTATCTTCATAAACAACCCAGCCCGCTGGGCACACGTCACATGAAAGGCCGTGTAGCAATTCACCTTGTGGCATTGGATAGCAGCACCCAGGCCCTTCTGCTTACAAATGTAGCAGGTCAGTTTCCAGCGAGCAGGTGGGATATTGTCAATACCCTCAATAGGCTCCAAAAACACGGTATTAGCAAAACAGACCTCAGGGATCCAGATGGCACACACCACATGAGCCCAGTGCCCATCACTGGTCTGCTTGAAGGCTCCACCCTTGTTGGGGCAAAGAACACAGTCCACAGGGCGGGAAGGGGACTGCAAGCAGCATCGGCAGAGCCACTGTCCCTCTGGAATGTAGGGGACCCCATAACACTCCTGATGCACAGCCAGGTTGCAAATGTCACAGAAGAGGATGACATTGCTGTTGTGACACTCATCGTCCATGCAGACGCAGCAGAAAGCATCTTCGTCAATAAGAGTCTGCTGAGCCCCACTACTTCGACTCTCTAAATAAGACTCCTTTTCTAGCCTGTCTACCAACAATTCAAATGTGTCAGCAGAGATAGTGCCATGGCCATCCACCAGTCTCTTCTCATTCACCATGTCTAGCCAGGCCAGGTCCTCCTCATCCATGTCATATTCCACGTCTGCATCCAAGTCCTCTGGTGGCTTCTCGATGTAGCGGTAGTAAGCAGCAGGGAGGGGTGGGGCGTCAGGCTGGCTGCAAGAGTCAACCACTCGAAAGCTGGGCTGGGGCAGGTGGAAGGAGGTACCTGGGGCATGCTTGGAACAGGACTCCTTTTTCTTGCCTTTAGAAGAGGTTTTCTTGGACTTGCCAGGAAACAAAGGCTGTTCACTATTTTCTTTGTTGCTATTACATTCGGTGATATCCTGAGCCGTCAGCTCATCCTCAGTGATGATTTTCAGAGGGTCATAGATGCTGATTCGGTGCAGTCGTCCATCGATGTCCACTTCCACAATCCGCTGTGCCTGAGCATAAGTCAGTGTTTCTCGAGTTGGGGAGCACTTGAGGCTATAAGGGGATGGAGAACGCCTGCCTTCGGCATTCTGCCGTGATCTCCTTCGAGGCTTCCTCATGTTCCAAGTATGTGGAGTCCAAGAGTGAAAAAAGCCTAAGAGAAAAAGCCAAGAGAGAAATGTAAGCTGGTAGACATGGGAACGCAAGTAGCACATAATGGCCAATTCCAAACATGAGAAAATATTCCTAAAGGAGACCAAAAAGCCCACACTTGCTTCATGCCTCCTCCTCACCTAACATTAAAATAGTCATGTGTATTTGTGTTATTATTGTTTTACTTTGTATCAAACTTGTGATTTCACTGGTATAGGGAACTCCTAGGGATGAAAAATCCTCTACCAGTGCAAATCAGCATCTGTTCTGAAACCTAGTCTTAAGAGTTGCCTGGGGCACTAAGTTAAGTCACTTGCCTAGTGTCAGAGGCAGGACTTAAATTTAGATCTTCCTCACTCCTAAGGCTAGCTCTGTATCTACTATTCCAAGTGCCTCCAGCTTTTCTATGAAGATTTGAGATTTATAAAGTGCTTTCCTCATAATAATCCTATAAGATGGATAGGACAAGCATTATTATCTTCATTTATAAAAGGCACAGATCTAGGGTTCAAATCAAAGTTCATAGATTCCAAGTCCAGCACACTTAACTTTTCACAGGTAAATACCATATTGTTGCTTCTAGAATCATGATGACCCAGGCACGGTACCACACCTATTCGTTAAATGTCTCCCTTCTTGGTTCGGACTTCAAACTGCATACACAGAAACTGAACTAATATAACTATATATTAGCTCTTAAAAGAAACCTGAAACTATGTCTGGAAGCCCTGGAAACTCACCAAAAAAAAGTCCCCATTCTTAATCAGAAACTAGCAAAGGATTGAGATGCCCTTACTACATGTTATAACTCTTTTATGCTGATAGTTTTCCCAATATAAAACTCACTTGGCCATAGTGTATGATCTTTAATAGCCTTGCTAACATTTTATTTAACATTTTTGCATCAATATTTATTAGGAGATTATAGTTTTCTTTCTGTTTTTTATCTTCCTGGTCTAGGTATCACGCACGTTATATCTCAAAAGATCTCCCCCTCTAAAACACATACACTGTTCTACCCTCATATAGTACTCTATAAAGTTTTCCATTACGCATTCTTGAAGGAAGGGAACTACAATTGCTGGCAGGGAAATTCTTGGTTCTCCCACTAGTATCTATACCAACTAATATCCCCTGAAAATAGAGCCTGGTGGCCTGAGTTGGCAATAGCTAGAATAACAAATGCTATTACATACCTCACAGGTAAGGCTAAAATGTAAAGTACCTTGCATATGTTAATGCACTCTATAAATAACAACTATCATCAGTCCCTCAAGGTTTAAAGTACTCTATAAATATTTATTATAATTCCGCCAAGGCAAAAGGAAGGCAAATTAATAAGTCATATTATCCACATCTGTGAAGTGGGAATGCCACTATCAATCTAACTTATAGGTAGATTGAAAAACAATCATCCAGATGCCACTATTCTAGAAAGAGAATAGGGGCAATAATCAAAAAGATTTTGCTTTGTAGTTTAGCCTCTATTAATGTATTATATGAACTTGGACAAATCACTTTTCCTCTTTATGCCTCTGTTTCTTCATCTCTAAGATGGAATAGTAATAAAACTTACCTCCCTTGTGCTATTATGAAAAAGAAAGGAGATAATGAATATAAAGTTGACTTGAAAAGCATAAAGAACTATGGGGGTGGGGGGAGCATAAATTGGTGCCTCAGTGGACTGAGGCCTAGAGATGTGAGGTCCTGGTTCAAATTTGACTTCAGACACTTCCTAGCTGTGTGACCCTGGGCAAGTTACTCAGCCCCCATTGCCTAGCCCTAACTGCTCTTCTGCCTTGGAAACAATACACAGTATTGATTCCAAGATAGAAGATAAGGGTTAAAAAAAAGAAAAGAACTATTTGAATGTCAGTTTATAACCCTTAATAAGATGTAATTAGTATCACTGTTAAAAAAAATCCCCTAACCCAACAGCAGTTTAAGATTGACACAAGTAACAATCCTATCATTCTGGCAACAATTCATCCTGGGTACTATGTATGGGAAAGGGGGAAAGATGAAGAAGCCCATCAAGGAGGGCTGCCCTGTATTGAGGTCTCTAAATTGGACATGAACTGTCTGACAGCTGCTGAGAGGTCCTAAAAATGCCACATGCCTTTGGGGTAATCTGTGCCACGTGCTGCTGCTGCTGTGAACCTGTCTTGCCAAATGCACTTAAGTTCTCCTTTTATCCACTTCCCAAAGAAACCACCAGCTTTCTCAGTTACTAGGTGTGTGTGTGGGAGGGAGTAGGGGTGGGGAGTTGTCTTACAACATAATTCCCTCCCCGAATTTTCCAAACAAATACTCCTTCCATTAACTACTAGGCAAGGTACAAGGGAAAAGAGCAGGGGAAATCACTGGTTCTGGAGTTCGAAGACTAAGTAGTTCAATTAAGTGACAAATCATTTAAGTTTCAATGGCCTCGGTTTCCTTGTCTGTAAACTGTCTTGGACTAAAGATAGCCTCTAAAGGCCCTTCTGTCCCAGATGCATCCTCCTACCAGTAGTGTTTAAATCTACACCAAAGAGGAATGAGATTAGCCATCTCCCTGCCCTCAAGGAGCTTACAATTCGGTTGCACCCCACCAATGAAAAACCAACCTGCACCAATGGTTCTCCATCCTCCTTCCCTCTACAACCCTAGGGATTACTGGGGTGCCGGGGGAGGGGGGTACCGCCATAATCAGGCCTCTCACACCACCTGCCCGTGCAAGGCCCTGCACATAGTAGGTGCAGAAAGGAGCTTCCTGAGACCTGACACTTTCACCAGGGAGGCTAGAGGAGCTCCCGGCCCCTTTATGAGGGTACGTCTTCGGGAAGAATCTTTAACCCTGGTGGGGAGGGAGAGAAAAACAGAGCGGGAAACAATATCTCCTCCCGAAGAGTAGGGGGAGGAAAGGAGCAAGAAATGTAGACAGACAGACAGAAGAGACAGACAGATAAAGCGAGGGAGAAGTATTGCAACCCTATTGGCCAACCAGACTGCCAATCCCGGAAGCTCGGGGCCAAGGGCCGGGAGGAGGCGAGACCGTCCTCGACAACTTCCAATCGACAGGCGAGGTAGGGGAGGGCCTCGAGCCGAGGGGGCGGGGCTTCTCCACACAGCCGCCAGAGTCAGGGGAGACAAGATGGCGGCGGCGGCGGCGGGAGGGGGGTCCCGCTCCTCAGCTTTGCTTCCCTCCCCCTCAGCCCGTTCGGGCCTCCGCCGCCTCCGCCCTTGGGGAGGAGTCACGCGGCTCTCCAGCCGCCGCCGCCACCACCACCGCCGCTGCCGCCGCCGCCGCCGCCGCCGCCGCCGCCGCCCGAAGCGGGAAGCCTCCTCTTCCCCCTCCCTCCTCGGGGCCCCTCCCCTCCCTTCCCCCC
>NC_058133.1:263879646-263925984 GCF_016433145.1 Gracilinanus agilis | reverse complement strand
CCGCCGCCGCCGCTGCTGCCGCCACGGAGCCCGGCCAGGGGAGGCAGCGCGGGGGGAGGGATCAGCCCCCAGGCAGGACCCGCCCCTCCGGCCTCCCCCCGCCGCCGCCGCCCCTGCTCCCGCTCCCTCCCTTACTCCCCTCCCGCGCCACCGCCGCCGAAAAAGCGGAAAACCCCCCAACACACTCGCCCTCCCGAGAGAGAGAGGGAGCAGCGGCTGCTGGAGTGGAGCGGGAGCCGGAGCAGCCCCGTCACCGTCGCCTCCGCCACGGGGGCACGGTCCTCCCCTCAGCCTCACGGTGGCGGTGCGGACACCATGGCGGGGAAGGGAGGGGGCGGCCTGCGCGCCTCCGGGCCTCCTCCGCCCGCCCCTCCCTCCGCGCTGCGGGGAGCCGAGGGTGGCTGCCAGGGATGGGGGCGGCCTCGGCCCCAAGGACTCAGCCCCTCCCCCTCGCCCCCGCCTCCACGCTCCAGCAGGTGGAGGTGGCCGCCGGGGTTGGGCTAAGTCCTGGGTGACCTTGGGCTTGTCACTTCCTCCTCTCTGGGCCTCAGTTTCTTCACCAGTAAAATGAGATAGTGCCAGAAGAAATATCTTTAGATCCCTTCCAGCTCTCTTTAGGAGGGTAAAACGATTAAGCAATACCTAGGGGGCCCGGGAAAGGGAGAATGAGAAGTATCAAGGGGAGACCTTAAGATTTTGAAGTCTGGAGACCTGGATTCAAATAACAGAACTGTCCATGAAAAAGTATTTTAATATCTCTAGGCCTCAGATTTATTTTTTTAAGCCTTACATTCCTTATTAGAATCGATACTATTTATTGGTTCCAAGACTATAGAGGCTTTGTAAGGGCTAAGCAATGGGGGGCGGGTAAATGACTTGCCTCGGGTCACAGTAGCCAGGAAATGTTTGAGGTCAAATTTGAACCCACTCCTGGTTCTAGGCCTTGTTCTCAATCCACTGAGCCACCTAGGTCCCCTACACCCTATCTCCCTCAGATTTCTATATTAATATAACCTGAAAAGTTTGGCCTGTGTACATCACCAGCTCAGGATCCCAAGTCATTTAGCAATTTATAAAGCCCCTACTATGTTCCAGACATTGCTTGCTATGAAAAGAAAAGTGATTCTCCCCTCCTCAAAGATTTAACACCTCCAAAATCTAATTGCTTTCTGGATAAGTACAGATTATTTCCACCCCTTTTTGAGCACAGCAGTCAAGACCTCTACCTATATTTTGTACAGGTGAAGTCAACCAGTTAGCCTAATTAAATTCAAGAACTATTCATTGAACTCGATAAGATGTAGTGCTGAGGGATATGTATGAGGATGAAAAGATTAAAAGTTTTAGCCCCTAAGCTACATGTTTCAGTAACTAGCTTGGAAACCCTCCTCTTCCATATTTAAATACAGTAGCGGTAAAAGTTTGAGTGCCAACCTCACTTAAATGAAGGCTAATGATACCTTGTTTCATCTTAAGAAAAAAGGAAAGTCCTTTTCCCTTTTTACCTAACAGGAATGAGTTGATTTGTTTTGCATTTTGTTACAAAGATTTTTTTTCATTTGGGGCTGGCGAGGAGGTGAGGGCTCCTTATTATAGGTTGCCAGGAGAAAACAAAACTAGGCTCATTAAAGCATTTTTTTTTAATCAGCAGAAGCTAATAGAAGCAGGACAGCTTTGAAAATTACATGTTGAAATTATTACATGCTTAAAAGAAAAAGCAGGCTATGGAGAGATTCAGGGTTTCAAGTAGTCCTCTGTTCTATTTTGTTTATGGAAATGATCATTTTATTTAGAACTGGAATTTTTACAGTTCGATAAATGGCAACCTCAGTTTAAGTTGCAATTTGTCCTGCACATTGACAAAACATTTTAAGAGAGGAAAAGGTCAAATTATTTACATCTATTAGTCTGCTATCCCTTCTTCCTTGAATAGATTTCTTGCGTGTGGTATTAAATACCAGTAGTTAATGGCAGTAAAATATTCCCATAATACCTTGGAACATGCAGAATGACGTAGTTTGAATGTTTTACTTGTAACTAGATGACCAAAGCATTCATTTGTGAAACAGTTGGACTTAGAATTGTTTTTCTCTAAATAAATCTAAATACAGGAACCATTAGGAAGGGTATGCCAACAACAGGCTGAGTTAACTGACTTGCAAAATACTCTAATACATGTAAGCCTGCTAGATATGAAGCATCAAATACAAAGAATCTTCAGGTCAGATTATATAGCATGTTACCTACATTAGCTATAATAAAAAGCATAAATATATCTACAAAAGCAAAAAGTAGGGAACTAAATTCAGAAAGATGTGAATCCTGACTGAATATTTACAGGCATAGAATAAATTACTACTTGAGGTAGAAGGGGAAAAAAAGGTCATTAACTAGAGAGCAGAGGCTAGTGTCAGGAAAAGGAAACACTGGAGTGGCAGTTACATGACAAAACAGACACAAGATTTTGTTGTAGTATACAACTTAACTGTGCCACTTGTTTGGGCCTCACATTCCTCATGCAAGAACTTGGGAAGGATAAATGGCAGAAAAGGAAAATCAATTTGTATAGTACAAGTCAATGGGAAAGAAGAATTCAGTTTACAATTTACCAAAATGTTTACTCAAGAAAAAACTGCTTTTAAGAGTGGTAGTAACTTTAATTCCTTCTTTCTTTGAAAAATATGAAGTATAGTCCCTATAAATCTATACCAATGTTTTTTTCTCTAGACACATATTCTTACCATCCATGTGATACTTATATTAAAGGGACGTATCAAAATGGATGAACATTTTTTGGGGGGGGGAGATACATTAGTTTCCCTTATAACAGTGAGTGAAAGAAATATTGAAGTGTGCTGAAGATACATTGCAAGACAACTATATTTGTGCTTTGCATTTTTTCCTCACTAAAACTTTTCATCTTAGAATTTTATTGAGCCTGAGGTTTTTCCTCTTTGATTTTCAGCTTCCATTTTTAATGATAATACTTTAAGACTTTTACTTTAAATTTTAACATTTGACATTGGTTTCTTATTACAATGTAACCACATACATAACAAGTTCTTCATGATGTAATCTTACTCTGTAACCAATGGAACAATTATGCCATTAAAAACAAATTTGGAACATGTATCAAATCCCAGAGGCACTAAATTTAATTCACTTTACTCCTTAGCTATTTTAATGAGTTTTTAAGTTCAACAATTCACCAAGCCTTCCACCAAGACAGTCAGCAATTAAATTCAACAATTGAGGATATGTCTTTTAAAATAGTTTATAAAAATTATTTATATAAATAGAAACCTAACAGCTGAAATAAAATAATAATCATGTTAACTTTTAAAACTGGAATGAAAGTAAATACAAAAGTTATTTTGTATTCAAAATAGGCATGGTGTAAAACAAGTGTCAAGCTGTGCTGGCAGAAATAATTAGGAAATTAAAAAATTAATAAAACAGTTAAAATTACATTTTTAAAACAAGTTAACATGCTGCCACCTATTCCTGTTTGAGTTTGATACCACTGTTCTAGAACATTCTCTCTGGTTCTCCTTGTGTGTATATCAGAAAATATTAATGGTATGCTTCTGTATTCTAAGCAAGAAGGGAGAGAGTTCACAGCTTTGTGGTTCTGACTTCCAAGGACAGTTAACTCCACACTCTTCATTGAAAAAAAGTCACTTATGCTCCCAAACCCCCCACCTAAACAATATACTGCATTATGAAATTATCTAAAGTCTTAGAAAAAAAGGTCAAGGTGAAAGTGATACTATGACCGATTTTTCACTACCATGTTCAGTTTAAGTTTGTAGCAAATTCACTGTAGAAAGCTGGTATTGTGTTGATTTAGTCTTTAACTCGTAAACTGTGGATACAATTTCTAGCTCTGTGTTTATTATGCAAAATTATAACAAAGTACTTTTAGTGTTCTGTAGAATTCATTATTGCCTGTGTTGGGGGACAGGTGACCAACCAATTTTTTCTAAACTAGTCATTTTTTCCAAGCTTTTATCATGTGTTATGTTCTGTGGGATATGATTTGACTAAAAATCAGAGTAGATTTGCTTCAATGTTTTCAACAAAGAGGTTTTTTTTTGTTTGTTTGTTTTTTATTTTTTATAACTTAGTGTCACAATAGATTATTTTATTTCCTCAAAGCCATGCTGACTGGGTCCAGGTAATCATTTTAAATCTCCCTAATAGATTCACTATCCATTTACTACAGCAGCTTTTTAAATCTTTCAACTCTCCCGTGGTACTTCATCCCCTTACCCTTTAGATTGAGAACCCTGGTTCATATTTCCCTGAAAAAATTCTAAGAGCTCATTTTTCCCTCCAACTCAGATGCCTTTGATCACTATCTTCACACAAGAAGACATGAAGACCATGAGCCTTCTTTTGCCTCATAAACCCTTCCACGTGCACAAATGATTCCATTATATCTCATCTTCATCAGCAAATTGTCACTTTTATTTTTTCATTCAAAGATGTTTCATTTTCCCAATTACGTGTAATAATAATTTTCAATATACATTTCCCAGAACTATAAGATCCAAATTGTCTCCCCCCAACTCTTAGAGATGGTAAGCAATTTGATCTGGGTTATACATGTATTATCATGCAAAACATACTCCCAAATTGGTCATTGTTATAAGTGAATACTCATATAAAACCAAAACCCCAAAATAAAACCATTAATAAACTAATGTGAAAGATGGTATGCTTTGATCTGCATCCAAATCTAAAAGTAAACATTTTAAAGGCAGAGACTGTGCTGTTATTATTTTTTTTTTAAACTCTTCTGCCTTAGAATGAATTCGATGAAGAGCAGCAAGGACTAGGCTATGGGGTTTAAGTGAGTTGCCCAGGGTCATACAGCTAGGAAGTGTCTGAGTGCAAATTTGAACTCGGGACCTTTCAGTTCCAGATTTGGCACTCTATCCACTGCATTATTATTCCCACTCTCACCAATCTATCTCTTTCCTCTCTCCTGGCAGCTTCCCTTCTATCCTCATAAATACCTATGTCTCCCTCATCCTTAAAAAACCCTCACCATACCCTCTCTTCCAAGTCTTCCAATATATCTCTCCCTTTCATGACTAAATGCTTGGAGAAAGGAATCTACAATTGGTGTTTCAGTCAACAAGCATTTAACTGCTTATTACTTCAAGAGGAGAGTACAGTGTAGCATTGAACAGATTCACCAACGGATCAAGAAGATGAAGGGAAGAAAGGGTAACCTCTATAGGGAGGTAGTCTGGGAAAGAATAGAGTCAGAAGGGAATGGAAATTATCCTCTCATTTGATTCTAAACCCTCTGAAATCTGGCTTCTATATTTAATTGAAACTGCCCTCTCCAAAATTTCTACTCATCTTCTAGTTACCAAGTCCATTAGCTTTTTCTTGCTCCCCATCCTTATTAACTTCTCTGAAGTTTTTTCACATTATATAAGATTGCATCTTTTCCTAAGGCAAAGAGGGTTAAATGACTCACCCAGAGGTCATACAGGTAGTAAGTATTGTTAAAATCATTTTCTGGGATAAGATGGATGCCACCTTGACTGACAGAGATGGTAGTTGAGAATTTGGAATGTTCCCAGATGCCTTGAGCCAGGGGCAAAAGTCTGTTGGTCCCACCCTATAAATACCCACTAGGAACAACAGTTGGGGTCTCAGAACTCAAGAGCTGAGGCTTGAGCAAACTTCTCTTGGAGCATGAACTGGGACAGAGGGAGGTAAAAGGTGGAAGAGGGTAGGCCTGAACCTATAACCTGTACCTGACTGAGAGAGAGCTAGTGATCAATCAATACCATTAATAGTAGAGCTGAGAGAGTATAGAGATCATCAGGCAACATCAACATCAATAGCCTTCCCTAATCTCTGGCTTGGCTGTGGCCAAGTCAGGTCAGAGTTAGTGAGAGGGTGAAGACCTCCAGCCTCTACCAGCCTCGTAATCTCCAGCCCTGATCAGTGATTAGCTTAGTAGCCAAACAATAGCAATAGGGTTCCCAAATCCTCAAACCTATTGCCTTGTTTTCCTTTCCCCATTAATAGTTAATACAGTGAGGGGCAGCCGGGTAGCTCAGTGGATTGAGAGCCAGGCCTAAAGATAGGAGGTCCTAGGTTCAAATCTGGCCTCAGACACTTCCCAGCTGTGTGACCCTGGGCAAGTCACTTGACCCCCATTGCCTATCCTTACCACTCTTCTGCCTTGGAGCCAATACACAGTATTGACTCCAAGACGGAAGGTAAGGGTTTTTAAAAAAAATAATTTATACAATGATTTATCAACACGTGCCTTTCCTGAGGGGTTATTCTACCAGCCCTTGGGAAGGGGAGAATTAATATACAGTCAGATAACATTTCCAATAGCCAATCAATAGCCTATTAACAACTAATCCAACCTCAGCTTGGGCCTAGTGAAGTTAACCACCTACCTAACCTCTCAAGGGTCCCAACCTGGGCAACAGTTAGAAGGAAGCAACTGACAGGCTTAACCAAACAATCCTGTCAGGGAGGAGAGGGATAGATTACATCAATAGCTATTGTGAGAGGAGTGAGTGTTCCTCCTTCACCAGTTATAGTTGGCTTAGGCCTTAGGCACCTGATCCCTCCTTCATTCATACTATCCCTAAGATCTACCTACCATCTATCCTCCCAGATCTAGAGAGGAGGATCTATAGGAGAAGATATATAAAGATATATACCTTCTCTTCTTCCTTTTTAACAGTATCTGAGTTCAGATTTGAACTCTGGAAGATGAATCTTCTGTCTCCAGATCCTATACTCCATCTACTGAACCAAATCTAAATTATGTAAAAACAAACAGACTGTATAGTTTCTCTTCTCAGGAATCTTCTAGCTGGAAAGACAAAAATGCACATAGAGGAAACTAAAAAAAGTTACAAGCATATAACAATGCTGGACAAGCTACACAAAGAGATGAAACAACATACATGTGTCAGAAAACATGTTAAAAGTTCTACATGTAATTGGGGGAAAAAATAAAATATTTCTGGAGGGAAAAAAGAATGGTGATGCTAATTAGGGAACCATACTAAGCAGAGTCTAAAAAGAGAACAATCATTGATGTATGAGCAGATCTAGACCTAGAATAATTCTGTGTTGGGAAGTATAATAATTAAGATTAGTATTGGAATGAAAGGCAATTAAATATGGAATTTAGATTTGATGGGCAATAAGGAATTAAGATTATTAAACCAATGGGAGGGGGTTGGGAGGAAGGGAGTGAAAGAACATGAATCAGATAACCATGGAAAAATATTCTAAATTAATTAAATAAACTTAAAAAAAGATTATTAAGCCAGGTTGAGATCTGATCAAAATGATTTTGAAGAAAACTTCCTGGTAACTGAACATGGTTTAGAATGGATTGGGTAAGGCTGCCATTCCTAAAAGAGATCAATAAAGAGATGGGTGTAGTAAACTAGTCTTGAGATAATAAGGAGGACCTGAATGAAAGAAGTGGTAGTAAGGGGCAAATGGTGGCTCATTGGATAGAGAGCTATGCTTACAGACAGTAGATCCTGGGTTCACATCTAGCCTCAGATATATTTCTGGACAAGTTACTTAACACCAACTGCCTAGTCCTTACCTCTCTTCTGCCTTAGAACTGAAAAGATTAAAATTAATATACAATAATTCGAAGGATTTCATGGCTTTTATGGTGGTTTCCTTGTCCCTGACTCTTTTCACAGGGGCCAATCACAGCCTCCAAATTGTCCAGCACTGCCCAAGAGCAGTGTCTGTGGGATTAATTTCTCACTTAACTCTTCTCCTAGGATTCACATGTTTCTGAGTGTATGAACTCCCAAAAGAATTCAAAAGTCTCTGGCTGTTTGAGCTAGAAAAAAGGATAGAGCTCTCCAAGCATTTTACTGGCCTCCCACCCAGCACCAAGCAGGGTGTGAATTCACTAAGTTGTTGTGGAGCTCCTCTACCTAGTTCAAGCTCATGTTGATTCAATCAAAAGGCACAAAGGAGAGTTAATCCTGTCCTCACAATCTAGTGATGTACTCAGTAGGGGTACTTAAGTTATTGTTAACCAAAGTTTTAACTCCAACTAGGCCAAGAGAATAAAGGATTCCCTTTTCACAAGTGTAAACTCCGAATAGGCAAAAAGAACCAAGAATTTTCTTTCACAGAACCAATACCAAGACAGAAGGAAGATGAGTTTAATTTTTTAAAAAAGTAGTAGTGGAATTCAGAGGAAGAACTACAGGAGTGGAAACACAGAAGAAAAACAACTTCTTGAACACATGGGTTGATGCAGACATGATTGGGGATATAGACCTGAAATGACCACACCAATGCAACTATCAATAATATGGAAATAGATCTTGATTGATGACACATGTTAAAACCAGTGGATATGGGGAGGGGGGTTAGGGGGAGTGAAGGGGAAAGTAAAAACAGGAATCATGTAACCATGGAAAATTTTTCTAAAAAAATAAAATATTTAAATCTAAAAAAAAATAGTAATGAAGGAGAAAGACCTTCAAATCCTACTTTCCAGGGGAAGAAGTAACAGAATTTACTCTAGTGACTGATTGAATATGAGAAGCAAAAGAGAAAGGAGTAAAAATCAATTCCAGATTTGTAAGCTTGTGATGACCTATTGCAGAGTGTTGTAATTGTCAATAAGATTAATTCATTCAGTCAACATTTTTTGAGCTTACACTTCCTTCACAGAGCTTCCAGTTAAGATTTTAGAGGAGGTACACATAAAATTATAACAACATTTTGTGAAGAAGCTGGCATTTGAATTGAGCATAATGAGTTCAATTTCAGGCATTTTGAATTGTTTGAAACCAGCCTTGGAAACATTTATTGTCATGATAGTAAAGTGACTTAGAATTGGATTCTAGTCAAGAATAGGCTCTTGTTTGCTATCCTGGAAATGCTAATCCAGGAGCCTGAAATTAGGATGTGGCAAGTGTAAATTCAAAGGAATGCAGCATATTTTTATTTCACCCTTTAACATTTCCACTAAATCATATCTCTTGACTACATAGGAAGTCACTAAGTATAAAACATACATTTCAAATTCTTAACAGTAAGATTTTGTGTATGTAATGATGATGATTTCCTACCTTTAGCCTTTTTATAACAATGTAACAAAGTTTACCCATTTGTTATGATCTTATTATTTTTTAATGATAATTAATTCTCTTAAGAGAGGTGGAGTATAGTGGAAAAAGCAACAAACTGTGGGTTCTAGACTCAGCTAACTAGCTATATGAACTTCAGTCATTTGATCTTTCTGGACTTCAATAATTGAGTGAACTAGAGATACTCCTTTTGGTAGGATTAAAGATAAAAACTTTTTTATGCCTTTTTACCCTCTGTGTCTATCTTAAATTAGAGGACCTACACAACAACTAAGGATCTAGGTCTTTTTTTTTCATGGCTATCAATGTACCACACAAACTGTTATTCCTCATTCTAGCTTCATGACTGACCCACATTTTCCATTCATATGTTTCTGAGGTCTTTTAAACTACTCTCATGAAAAGCATCAGTGGCTTGCTTGTTTCTCAAATGTGATCCTGTTCATTTTCTTCTTCCAGATTGATTCTAAACCCAGTTTACTAGGTCTGCAGTATCTGTTCTGAACATGTGTACCAACAGCCTAACTCATTAGGTTGCTTACTAACCACATGCCATAAGCTGGTTAATATGCAGCCTTCATTTACTTGCTAAGTTGATCTCTTCTGAGTGGCCATGGATATCTGCCATTGGCAGTAATGAATCAAAGAGAATTCAGAGAGGAGTACATCTGGCATGGGGGCTCAATGCAATTAATTAAATGTCACCCACCAATAAGACATCTGGAGAACCTCACCATCCAGGGATAATTCCATTTGGACTTTGTTGAGGACATCTTCATAACAGTGACAAACACTTATGGCAAATCTGTCTTTCTATTATACCTTATTTGATACTGATAATCAGAGGATTGTTGAACAAAGTTCTCTGTGGCTGCATCCACCAAGCAATCTTTCATGATCTTTTATCTGTATGGGAGCCATGTAGAAGACTCTTAGGCTCTAACAAGTCAAATGCCTTACTGGTGATTAATAAACCATAAACATGGCAAGAATTTATACTCCACATATTTGAGTTAACAATGGCAGTGTGGTATAATGGATAGACAGAGAGCCTTGGAGTCCGGAAGAACTGGGTTCAAGTTCTGCTATTGACATATATTGGCTATGTGATCCCCAGTAAGTTGTTTAACCTCTCAGTGAACCAGGCAACTCTCTAAGACTTGAAGGAGATAACAATCTGCATTCATAAAGAAAGTTCCTCAACTGGAACTCCCCTATGCTAATGGACTCACAGTCCTAGTCCATGTTCTATGTGATTGTAAAGACAACCTATGTTGTAGAGAATCACTTGGAAAAGATTGCCTGTTCCATTCTGAAATCTTCTTGATATTTGCATGGACTCATTTCAAAGACTTAATAGAGATGAAAAAATAAACATCTAAGTTAAAAAGTTACTGGTGCCTTTTCAGCTATCTTTTATTTTATAATGATACTGTTCATGATGTTTTTTTTTTTTCCCTTTTGGAAGTTATTGAATGGTATTATAGGTACTGAGGTGCTGTCTTAATGTGGTTCCACTGTCAAAACTGATGACACTTTGGAAATACTATAGATCTGATAGATCTGTTCGATTTGACATCTATTTGTCCTTCGAGTTTCATCCATAGTTGTCTTTTGGGGACCTCATGCCAATCTTTCTATAGGCTTGCTTTCTCCTGGATTGCTTTTCACTGCTTTATGAGTCAATACTGCTCATAATCTTTCATCTTTTCCCTAATGTTTTGCAAATAATCATGAATTCTAAGCTGGTTTTGCTTTCTACTGCCATGTCTCTCTACTTGGCAAAGACATCAGATGTTTAATGGCTGATGTGATTTATGGACTCTTTTAACCTCCTCTCTGTGGCAATTATTTCATATCAGTTAAACTTATCCAAGAAATAATATTCAGAGGCAGTGTCTTTTATCTATTTCCCATTTTTCAGAGTCAACAGCTGGTTTAAGTGGGTTGAGTTGGAATTGTAATTATACACTGTGGAATAATTTCAGTAGGAATGAAAATAAAATCCAAAAACCTTAGTTTTCCCTTCTCCAATTTGAAAATAATTATCATATGATTTTAAAAAAAATCTCCCATAGCAATTTATATTTACATGATCATAAAATAAACCATGACTTTTTTTTTTTTTTAAGAAAGGACAGTCTTAATTAATATGGGTCAGGGACTAAAACTTCTGGATTTCCACAGACCAGATTTGATCCTAGGAACTGGCTGCAAGAAAGTTATTTTCCCTCTTTGGTTCAATGATTCCACCTGGAGTCACTCCAAGAAAATCTCCTTAGTATATTAATGTCTAGATTACATGTTTAGTCAATCAATGCACATTTATTAAGCACCTACTATGTATGTTCCAGGCACTGTGTTAAGTGCTGGGAATGCAAAGAAAGACAAAAGATAGTCTCTGCCCTTGAGGAACTCAAATCTAAAGAGGGAGACAACATGCAAACAATTATGTATAAATCAACTATATATTATATATAGTATATATGAAATAATCAACAGAAAGAAGGCACTAGAAATAAAAGAGTTTGGAAAAGGCTTCCTGTAGAAAGTTGGATTTTAGCTAAAATTTATAGGAAGTTAAGAGGAAGAGAATTACAGACATGGAGAACAATTTATAGAGAGACTTGCCTTGGCAAGGAGAAAAGTTACTTCATGTGGGACAGAGGTAAAAGCTAAGCTTGGCAGAAAGCATCTGAGAGTTGGAATTGAGGAGGAAGAAGAAAGAACTCCCAGAGAATGGCCTCAAATCTTTCAGCCAAAAATATGAGGCAAGGTTCTCAAACAAGAGGATAGGAAGAGGATATCTATGGGGAGTTAAGGAGAGAAGAAAAGGTTTTAAAAGTCAATTAGGGAGGTGTAAAAGGATTGTCTTATCACAGTTAAGATTATATAATATATATTTGCAGTGGATCCAGTCAACAGAGTTTCATTATTTTCTCCATCTACATTCAGCAACAAATGAATAGGAGTGAACACACTAGACATAAGATTAATTCAAGATCAGGAATAGGTTAAATGTGTGAGGGACTCAAGAACAATGTAGAGCTGAATTGGTTTGCCAAGGGGTCAAGACAGAGAAAGGAGCAGAGTGTAGCTAGTGTATGATGGCCTGGGAGAGAACTGGGGGTCAAGGGATTGGCAGTCAAGATGAAGATGTGGAACATTCTCCATTCTTCTTTAGGTTTGCAAGATAGAGAGGAGGAATGATAATGTACTGGGATTAGATAAGGGAATTGAAAGTTTATGAACATCAAAATAGAGCATTTCTGGGTGACAGATGAAGCGTATGATCATCAAACACAGGGATTATATGAATGCAATTACAAGACACTTTTTGCACAAATAAAGTCAGTTCTAAACAGTTGGGAAAATGTTAATTGCTCATGTGTAGCCCAAGCCAATATAATAAAGCATGACAATTCTACCTAAATTAATTTACTCATTTGATGTCATACCAATCAAACCACCAAAAATTATTTTATAGAGCTAGAAAAAATAACAAAATTCATCTATAAGAACAAAAAGTCAACAATATCAAGAGAATTAATGAAAAAACGAGTGAAGGAAGGCAGCCTAGCCCTACCAGATCTCAAACTGTACTATAAAGTGGTAATCATCAAAACAATCTGATACTGGCCAAGAAACAGAATGATGGATCAGTGGAAAAGATTAGGTACACAATAAACAGTTATAAATTACCAAAGTAATCTAGTATAAACCCAAAGATCTCAGCTTTGGGGACAAGAATTCAGTATCTGACAAAAAAACTGCTAAGAAAACTGGAAAACAATATGGCAAGAACGAAGTTTGACCAGGATCTCATACCATATACTAAGATAAGGTCAAAATGAGTAGATGATCTAGAAATAAAGGGGGATGGCATAAGCAAATTAGGGGAGCGCAAAATAGTTTACTGATTTATAACCTAATAAGAGATAACATTACGAGATGGAAAATTTATAATTTTGATTATATTAAATTAAAAGGATTTTGTACAAACAAAACCAATGCAAAAAATATTTATAGTAAACACCTGTGGCAAAGGCCTCATTTTTCAAAAATATAGGGAACGGGTGGCAGCTGGGTTGCTCAATGGATTGAGAGCCAGGTCTAGAGACTGGAGGTGCTAGGTTCAAATCTGGCCTCAGACACTTCCTAGCTGTGTGACCCTGGGCAAGTCACTTGACCCCCATTGCCTAGCCCTTACCACTCTTCTGCCTTGGAGCCAATACTTATTGTACTGGCTCCAAGACAGAAGGTAAGGGTTTAGAAAATATATATATGTATATATATATATATATATATGGAACTGAGTCAAATTTATAAGAACCCAAGTTGTTCCCCAATTGGCAAATGATCAAAGGTTAAAACAGGCAGTTTTCAGATGAAGAAATCAAAACTATCTATAGTCATGTGGAAAAAGTGTTCTAAATCACTATTGATTAATGAAATTCAAATTGTAGCAATTCTGAGGTACCACCTCATACTTATCAGCTTGGCTAATATGACAGTAAAGGAAAGTGATACATATAAGAGGGGATGTGAGAAATCGGGACACTAATGCATTGTTGGTGGTGTTATATATTCATCCAATCATTCTGGAGGGTAATTTGGAACTATGGCCAAAAGACTCTTAACTGTGCATACCCTTTGATCCAGTAATACCTCTACTAGGTCTGTATCTCAAAGAGATTTAAAAAAAAATATTTTTTTATAACCCTTAACTTCTGTGTATTGGCTCATATGAGGAAGAGTGGTAAGGGTGGGCAATGGGGGTCAAGTGACTTGCCCAGGGTCACACAGCTGGGAAGGGTCTGAAGCCAGATTTGAACCTAGGACCTCCTGTCTCTAGGCCTGACTCTCAATCCACTGAGCTACCTAGCTGCCCCCTCAAAGAGATTTTTTAAACAGTGGGGAGGACCTATTGTACAAAAATATAGCAGCTCTTTTTGTGGTGGCAAGGAACTGGAAATTGAGGGAATGTCCATCAGTTGGGGAATGGCTGAACAAATCGTGGCATATGATTGCGATGGAATACTACTGTGCTATAAGAAATGAGCAGGATGATTTCAGAAAAAGCTAGAAAGATTTATAAAAACTGATGCAGAGTAAAGTAAACAGAACTGAGGAGAACCCTGTACACAGTAACAACAATATTGTATGATGATCAACTGTGAAAGACTTAGCTACTGTATTGGGGATAATTTGAGGAAAGGTGTGTAGTAAAAGGGGATTTTAAAGGGAGGTTGTCAGGGACTTGCTAGATAAGTAATATGGGTTACAGGTAGGCTGGAATAAGGAGATTCAGGATATAATATGGGGCTGAAGTCAAGGAGTATAGCACTGAAGGAACAAAGACCTTCAGGGAGAGGAGGAATTAATATAAACAGGCAAAGACAGCAGGGCTTATAGACTAGGACTTAGACTTAAAGACAAACTGAGGGAAATAGACTGAACTGAAATTAACTACAGGCTTTAGTTAATTTCACAGGAAGGGACTTGTTTTGAAGTTACACCTTCCTTCAAGATGGATACCCGGCTTCCCTTCAAGCCCAGAGTATGTTGGTTCTTTCTCTCTTCTTCCCTCTCTTACTAATTAACTGACAAATTAACTAACAGGTCTGTTGAAACACAAAAGGATTTATTGTCTTTAAGGATGATTTGTCAGGAAAAGTGGATTGAGGAAGCCCTAACAATTGTTAAAGAAACCTCAGGTGGGGGAAGGGAGGCAGAAATGGAGTCTGAGCAAGGTCCTGCCTCAGCTCTCAAGGTGCTCTTGATGTCTAAAGGGAATAAAATGATGACTAACCAATTTCTTTAGATAAAATACTGCCATATTATAGTTAAACCCCTCACAGATTTGAACTACTCTCTAATTTACTCTCCATATTAACTTCACAGACATTTAAGGTAAGGGAAGGAAGATAGGAAATAAGGTAGGGAATGAAGATACAAAGGGTTTATCTAAACTAACAATTCTTAAATAAATATTCCCAAAGCTAGGCTAAATTTTCAATTCTTCAGATAGGCAAGGAAGCAGCTCAGATGGTCTGAACCTCTAGCCACGAGATTCCCAAACCAACTGAAACTCCCCTCAAGATTCTAAACTCCTAACTGATTTCAGAACTCAGCCAAAGCTTGAAAAAACTGTCATGACCCCCCCCTCTCTGCACCACACTACTTTCATCAATACAATGAGCCAGGACAATTCTGAAGGACTTATGGCAAAGAATGCCATTCCCCTTCAGAAAAAGAACTAATGGAGTCTGAATGCAGATTGAAGCATAGTATTTTTTACTCACTTTTATTTGTGTGTATTTTTATTTTGTAGTGTTGGTTTNTTTCTTTGTTTCTTTGTTCCTTCCTTCCTTCCTTCCTTCCTTCCTTCCTTCTTTTCTTCCTTCCTTCCTTTTTCTTTGTTTCTTCCTTCCTTCCTTCTTTCCTTCCTTCCTTCCTTCTTTTCCTTCTTTCCTTCCTTCCTTTCCTTCCTTCCTTCCTTCTTTTCCTTCCTTTTTCTTTGTTTCTTTGTTTCTTCCTTCTTTTCCTTCCTTTCTTCCTTCTTTTCTTTCCTTCCTTCCTTCCTTCCTTCCTTCCTTCCCCCTTACCTTCTCTCTTAGAATCAATACTGTGTATAGGTTCCAAAGCAGATGAGAAGTAAGAGCCAGGCAACTGGGGTTAAGTGACTTGCCCAGGGTCACTTACCTAGGAAGTATCTGAGGCCACATTTGAACCCAGGACCTCCCATCTCTAGGCCTGGCTCTCAGATCACTGAGCTACCCAGCTGCCCCCAAGAACTCATTCTTTAAAAGGTACTATTCCTGCTCTAGAGTCTGGGGACTCTTACCTAAGATTTTAGCTGCAGGAGCCATATTGTTGATTTTCTTCTCCAAGGTTCATACTGTTGCGGAAATATCCCCTCTAAAAGGCCAAATGAACATGTACTCTTCCATGTGCTTTGAAGGAACTCTAATAATATCCAGCTCCTACTGTGTTATTTAGAATTTCTGGGGTTCCATTTAGAGGTATTTGGGGGCTCATTTGAGCCTCAAGATATGTAGATATATGACAAACTTCCTGTGGACATGTGGGGGACTTTGAGACTACATTTTCCATGATCCAATGGATTTCCAGTTTTGGACGTGATGACATCAACCAGCGTGAACAAACATAGAGCGTGACTTAAATGGGGAGGTGGAGCTTGGCCTCTCTCTCTTTCGTATGAAGCAGCCAAAGGAAATAGAAGTTATGGACTGGCGGGCAGTTTGAATAGATGCTAGCCAAGCACGTGATCCAATTTTATTCTATCAACATGGGCCTAAATAAAATATTAGTTTTCCTCATAATATCAGCCTTTATCATTTTTATTCTTAACACTACACTTGGATACTGTTAGTCTCAACCGACAGGGGTCTGACCGAGAAGCTAAAGAGACTCAAGTGAAGGTGGAAGGGAAGCTTTATTGTAGGATAGGAGGGGTAAGGGGGAAAAGGAGGGAAGGAGCAGTGAGGGAGAGAGGCCCGACTCCAGGAGAGGAGGCTGTGGAATTCCCTGGGTTAGGGGGAAGTAGCAGGGGAGGTAAGGGGGAGATCAGTACCAGCAAAGATGGCTGCTGAGTCTCCACCTGAGTGGAGATGGGTTAAGCCTCTTATAGGATTGTTCAAGGGATGAAGTAACTTGGATTGTCTCTACTGGTTCAGGTGAGTTAACTGGACCAACCTCACTGGATGACGCAAAGAGGAGGTGTGGAATCTCTGTCTCTGGGGTTGGGAGGAAGTTCCCAGGTTGCTGGTCAGTCATGGTGGCAGGGGGAGTCATTTGTCCAGTCCTGACAGAAGGTCCTGGTGTTCTGCCAGGTTTTGTTGAAAAAGATGCTAGGGGGCAGGGTGGCCTGTTAGTCTCGATAGTGATTGGGGGAAGGAGGTTTTGGTTTCACATTCTATCAAGTACTGCCATCTCTTAGGCTGGGAAAATTCCCAGGAACCTTAGTCTTGACCTGTAAAGAGCTTCTTCATCAAGGCAACCACATCAGTTCCTGGGTGGAAAAGAAAAGCTTCCTTTCCTTCTCCAGCAGAAATGCTTTGCTGTGTGCTGTTCCCTCTTGAAGGTTAAAAATCCAATAGAAAAATGCCCCATGGAGAAGAATGGCAACCTCAATACTAGTTGCCAGTCACCCAGAGTTCCCTGTGTCCATGAGCAAGGAATCACTGGACATGCCTATACTCCATGGAGATGTCTCTGGAATGATTCCAATGTCCCATCAATGCCCTATGATCTCAACCAGTTGATCACAGAACTTATTAAAATGATCAGATGTTCCCTTAATCTATCTCTTTTTCATTTATATTTTTATGACCAGCTATAGCTTCTCAGAACCTTTTTACCACTTAACTGATAAATATTTAATACTCTGTAATGCTGAACAAAGTTTTAATTTCATGTTCATGATTTGCCACTGTCAGAACCATACTATAACCCCTTCATTTCTGCCCTAAGGCTAGCTATCATAGTATCCAAACTAATGGAATGGGAAACCAGGATAATCTAAAATAATGGATGATTCAAGCATGTTTGTCTTTTGAAAATATTCAAAGATAAATTATTCTTCCATGTCCTCTATCAGTGACAGAGCACAATTGGACAGTAGGATATATGTAATCCAGAAGGCAGAAAATCCATTCATGGTTAATCAAAACTAAGTTGATAATGCATCCTCTAAAGAACTAAAAATAGTGCTTCCCTGGTTTTTGTCCTGTGTCCTCTCTACATACCCCTGATGTAGCAAGAACCAAGAATTGCCTTAATTTTACAAGTAAGGAAATAGATACAAAAATGTTAAGTTCGTATAGTAAATTAGAGCAGAAACTGAACTGAGATATAGATTTTTTTGACCAATAAGAAGCTAAGAAAGACCATGAGATATACCATACTGAATCCAGAGAGTATTTCATTCATTCAGCCAGTATTTGCTTATTAATGGATGCCCAAAGATAATATATCAGAGGGTATTTGTTCTCCGAGATGTCTACCCCAAACATCCTAGAGCCAAGTCCCCAGTTAAGCAGTTCTTCCAATGGCCCCATTTCCCCCTGTGATAAACAAGAACTCTATTTGGGGGGGGGGGGGATTCTTTGATAAAATAATTCCAGAGAATCTGCATCCCGATAGCTTATTTAACTGACCTTACTAGAATGTGGTGTAAAGGAAACAGAGAATTTTGAGTTTTTGGATGTAGGTTCAACCCCTATTTTTCTAGGAATAAGGAGACTTAAACCCCTATAATTTAACCTATCAAGATAATTCTTTCATCAGACATACTTCTTATATTTAGGAGGAATGCTTCATAGTGCCATTGGGATGGAAATAAATCATAAGCAGAGTGCTAATGTGATTGGTAGGAAGTTTTTTTATAGTAAGTACATTAGTTGGCCATATCAGAATTGAGGGTATGATGGCCAAATTCATAGGAAGTCTACTGTTAGAAGTATTGTTTTGATTATAAAGGTTATTGTATTAAAGTAGGGAAATTGTCATCAAGAGATGAACCTAGAAAGAGGATAGTTGTTATGGCGTTTATTGCAATAATGTTGGCATACTCTGCTAAGAAGAATATGGCAAAAAGCCCTACAGCCTATTCAACAATAAAACATGATATGAGTTCTGATTTTCCTTCTGTTAGATCAAATGAAGCTCAGTTTGTTTGGCTAGTTTTGAAATATAGCATAGCTTATTTAACTGATAGCTATCAGGAAAATACATTTTTAGACAAATATCATAATGTCCTGGAAGACCTTGCTTTCCAGCACAAGGAATAGCAGATCTGGCAACAAATACCAATTATGTAAAACATTTTTCTATATTAGTCCTTTTGTAGAAGAAAATTCAAGGGGCAGCTGGGTAGTGTAATGGTGGGGCACCAGGGATATTAACTATTATTATTAAAATGTAACTAGATGGTTTGTGGGTTCACACTGGGTTGAAGGAGAGACAGGACCAACCAGGATAGGGAGAGCAGGGTTTACTGCCAAGCTTTTAACTGACACAGGAATGGCAGTTAGGCCAACAGTCACTCAGCTCTCCTAGGCTAGGGTCTATGGAACCAGCCGGCAAAAAGGTAAAAGTATATAACTTAATTGAGGGGAACAAAAATAAAGGATGGGAATAAGGGATTCTACACTTGAAACCTAAGGGCAAACCACAGGGGCAAGGGAAGGACTTAACTACACTATCCTATTGACCTAAGCCAGGCAGGACCCAAAGGAAGCAGTACTGAAGTCACGGGGAAAAGCTCCTCCAAACCTAGTTCCAGCCAGGTTTAGTCAGCTCAGCTAAAGAGCCTGAGGGTGGCTTTCAATTGGGGTCTCATGATAATCCAAGGATGGTCACAGGATGCCAAGAGCCAACTCCACCAGGTGATCCAAGGTACCCAGGTAGGGAGAGTGAGTCTGCAATGTTGTCCACCAGATCACAAACCACTTCCCCACTTGGTGCTGCTCTAGAGGCAGGTCTGTTGTCCACTGCTGAAAGCTTCCACCTCTCAGGATCCCAGGGAATCTGGATGCAGTTTTCCCCTAACTCTGAGATCTCCCAGGGTTAGCAACAGTTATGTCTCAACCACTAATGGAGTCTCTCTCAGAGCACAAGCCCCACTTCCTCCAGCCCTTCCTGCTAGGTCCAACACTAATACAAAATTAATTGCTAAATAACCCTCACAACAGTAGCTCAGTGGATTGAGAGCCAGACCTAGAGACAGGAGGTCCTAGGTTCAAATCTGACCTCAGACATTTCTCAGCTGTGTGACTCTGGGCAAGTCACTTGACCCCCATTGCCTAGCCCTTATCACTCTTCTGCCTTGGAGCCAATACACACTCCAAGATGGAAGGAGAAGGAGAAGAAGAAGGAGAAAAGAATGAAACATAGCATGGATTCAAACTCCATCGGTTCTTTCCCTGGAAGCACATAGCATTTATCATCCTAAGTCTTTTGGGATTGTCTCGGCCTATTGTATTTCATGAGAATAGCTAAGACCTTCAATTCAGTTCATTATATGGTATCATTGTTCTGGGTACAACAATCTCTTGGTTCTACTCACTTTACTCTGCTTCTTGTAAGATCATGTAAGTCTTTCCAGGCTTTTCTGAGATCATCCTGCTTGTCATTTCTTTTAGCACAATGATATTCCATTACAATCAATCCTACTACTTGTTCAGCCAGTCCCCAATTGATGGACATCCCCTCATTTTCCAGTTCTTTGCCACCACAAAAAGAGCTGCTAGAATTATGTTTGTACAGATAGGTAACATACTTTCATTTTTAAATTATCTAGGATATTCTTATTAGTCAATATACATTTATTAAGCCCTTACTATGTGTCAGGCACTTTGCAAAGCACTGGAAACACACAGAAGGATGTTATCCTTTAAAGTCCTGCCCTCAAGAAGCTCACATTCTAGTGAGAAAGCTAACATGTAAATAACCAGGTACATACAAGACATATACAGAGTAGATGGAAGGTAATCTCAGAGGAAGATACTAATTACTGTTTAAGGATTTTTAGGTGTTCTCTAGACTAGACATTCCTTTGTTCTTGACCACCAAACAAGCTGAATTTCTTCTTTGGTAATATATTTAACATTATGGTTTCAGACTTGGAAATTTCTAGAAAATACTACTCTAGTACTATAGACTACTGAGTGTATGTACTCTTATACATAAGATCTGGTGGGTTCTAAAAAGGCTTCAAATAGAAAGGCCCAACAACTGTATCTGTCAAACAAGGTCCAGATTAGCTAAATTCAGAGAGATTCATCACTAGAAGGTTGACTCCTTTGTTAAGGGGCCATCGTACCTGGATTAGGTAACAGTTGAAGCTCTTAAATCTCTCAACTCTTAAATCTATGACCATCTAAATCTTCTACTCATGACATAGGGATCAACTTTATCGAATGTCCAGAAAAAATTGGCCTTCTTAGCCTGAAGCAGCCCTTTTAAAGCAAAAATCTTATCCTCTAGTGTTCTCAAAAGTATTGATAGTTGAGAAGGGGGTAGGAGAAGGAGAAAGGAAGAAGGGGAGAAGAAGAGGAGGATACCATCAATAGTTCTCCAAGCTGGTGATAACATCTTTCCCTGAGCCTTTTACTGAACTACATCAGAGTTCAAGCAATATTTATAGGGCAATACAGGGGTATGCTGGTAAATGTTTAACAATTGAACACCGGGGGGAAAAATGTATGCTTACAGTTTTAAATTTTAACACTTTCATTATTTCATCAACATTTGTAGTAATACTTTCTTAAATCTAGAAAATCAACAAAACAATAACTCAAGCCCTGACCTGTATCAAGCCATTTCCCATTTCTGAGAATTTAACAATCATTTCCAACACCCCGAAACTATTGCCTTCTGAAATAGGCCTGAGTATCTCTGAATCAGGTCTGCCTTTAAAATGATGCCTACCTCTTCTGGGCTGGTGTTTTGTTTTTTTTTTAATATTGGGAGCTGTTGCAGGTCACTGCCTCAGCTGATATCAATTAAACTTTTGACTTGAAACTGAATAAATTACTTATCAAGTCTTCTTACAAAGACAAATTTATTATGAGATGGAGGCAACAATAACATTCAGATCCATCTAACTTGTTGGGATGAAAATGGAAAGCCATGAAAAGAAGACTCTATAATGCTATGCTTGCTGTTTCCATTTTATCCAAATAGTCAGGAAGATGATTCATCTCACAAGGCCTTTCAGTTAGACATCTGTAGTCCTGTGAGGTCCACTTAATCAGCCCTAAGTTCATCTTCTGGCTATCATTCTTGCTCTGTGACATCATCAAGATTCTTCTTCCATATTAAAAAAAAATCCTTACTTTCTATCTTAGAATTAATACTGTGTATTAGTTCTAAGACAGAAGAGCAGTAAAGACTAGGCAGTGGGGGTTGAGTAACTTGTCTAGGGTCTTGCAGTTGGAAGTGTCTAAGGTCAGATTTGAACCCAGGACCTCCCATATCAGGCCTGGCTCTCCATCCATTGAGCCCCTATCCCCCATTCTTTCTCTAGCGCTGGGTTTCATGACCATTCTATCCTCTCCAATCTAGTCTGGACATAACTGGAGTTAGTGGAATTCTAACATAACTGGAGTTACTGGAATTTGGAAAAATTCTTCATCAGCATTATTAAAATATCGCATTAGGGAGCACAGTGGATAGAGTGCCAGGCTAGTTGTGAGGACCTGGGCTCGAATCTGATTTTCATCTAAGGTTACCTTCCATCTACCAGTTATATATTTTATGTGTATATATCTGTATACATGTTGCATTCCCCATTCAGATATAAACTCCCCAAGAGCAGGGACTGTGTCAAGATAAGTCAAGCCAACAAGCATTTATCAGGAATCTACTATGTCAGGCACTATGCTAAGTGCTGGTGATACAAAGAAAAGACAAAATTGTGGAAGGCCGATTGGAGAAATAGGGTCTGGATAGGGCCTTTTATCTGGATTCCCTACATGACCAATCCAGGCTGAGGCAGTCTTTGTGTTTGGTCCTGGTAATCTGAGCCCTGAAAAGCTCTGGTACCAGCAGGTTGGTTAATCCAAAAACAATTTGACCCCTCCAGGAGGCTATTGGAAGTCATTTAGAGAAATAGAGTCTGTAATAAATGTTTTGTCTGGATCCCATTACAAAATCATCGGCAAGTAAAACTGTGTGTATGATTTTTTCTGCACTGCATGTCAGGACGCAGACGGAATTGGGTTATCTAAGGTAAAAATCTGAGACTCCTCTTTTGACTCATTTTCAGATCCCCACCTTTTCTTAATATTCTTATTGGAAAGCTTTGAGTCCTTAGCAGATCAGCAGCTACTCAGTTAAAAATTTTTCTCCTTCATAATTAAGAAGCTTGAACTCTAAAAAATATGATCAAGGTCGGACCAGACAAAGCTAGACAAGACTTTATCTGACCAGGTGCAGTCCTATAAATCAAGAGGACAGAACTCAATTAGTAAAATTCTCTATGAAATATATTTCTGCTCCCAGAATTAACTTCTTACTAATTGGTGGTTGGAATTCGGCCTTGGTCTCTGTTCTATCTTTACTTTGAAGCCTCCAAGGATTTTCTTTTATGTGATTTGTAACCCCTTCCCAGCTGTGATTCTTTCTCTGTGTTCTTTGTTTGAAACCAGTATATAATAAACTCAAAACTCCATAGCAGTTGGAGCAGCTATGGGCTAACCACTAGTCTGGCTGTTCTCAGTTTTCTGTTTCTGGTCTTTTCAATATGACGCCACTAAATGCCAATCAGGACCCCCAAAAATATAGAGCTGGCTCTCTATACAAAATAATTCCAGTTTTCAAAGAACTCAAGGACTTATGGGAAGACAACATGCAAGCAACTGTGTAAATGTAATACACAGGATAAATAGGACATAATCATAGAAACATGATAGCAGTGTTAAGGAAGATTAGGAAAAACTTCTTATAGAAGGTGGGCTTTTACCTGTGATTTGAAATCAGGAAAGACAGAAGATGGTGATAAGGAGAGAAAACTCTAGTCATGAGAGACAAATAGTGAAAAGGCAAAAAAACAGAGAGCCAGGCCTAGAGATGATAAGTCCTGGGTTCAAATCTGGCCTCAGACACTTCCTAGCTTAATGACTACAAACAAGTCATTTAACCCCAACTGCCTAGCCCTTGCTATTCTTCTGCCTTGGCACTCATATTTAGTATTAATTGGAAAACAAAAGGTTAAAAAAAACCAAAATGTTAAAAAAATGAGGAGTGATGATTTGAAGTATCTTATGGGAGGAGCAACAAAAAGACACTAGATTATGCAGAGTACATGAGAGTAGTGAGTAATGTATAAAAAGACTGTAGATGCAGGAAGGGACAAGGTAATAAAAGATTTAAAAAATCAAACAGGAATTCATATTTGATCTTGGAGGTAATAGGAAGCAACTGGAATTGACAGAATAGGAGGGATGATATATATTGTCAGACCTGAATTTTAGGAAGATCAGTTTAACAACTGAGTAGAGGATGTGTAATGATTAAAATTAGTCTTGGAGACCGTATATTAAATTATCATTATTTATTAGTAAAAGTGAGAGAAAGAAAAAATGCAAGAGAAATCTAATTAAAAGTCTCCAAGCTACATTGTGCCTCTTTGACTCTAGGTTCCCAGGTACAGTAATCCAAGCCATATAGGTCCAACTTAGAGATGACTTGGACAGATCTGCCACAGCCTAAGCCCAGCTGGACTTCTTAGGCTCCTTGAAAAAAAACAAGACAGAGAGTAAGAGACAGAGAGAGACAGAGACAGAGAGAGAGACAGAGAGAGAAATATCACCACCCTAACTACCTGGATAGGGAGGTTTGCCAGCAAGTCAGATGGCCAGGCCAGATAAGAGAGAGACTACTTAGGAAAGAGAGGAGAGCTCTGGTCCCAAAAGAAAGAAAAAACCAAGAGAGCCTCATGCTTCTCCTGCTGGCTTTTAAACCTAGTCTAATCCCTCCTCCTCAGAGTTCCTAATTAGCCTGGCAGGTCACCCACAGAAATTTCTTGACTTTTAGCAGCCCCTCTCAAGGCTACTTAGACACAAGAATGTGTGGCCAGTCAAAAGACAGGCTGGTATCAACAATATATTTTCAAACTGAACAAGTGAGTATATTTTAAATTACATTTACACAAATGGATTGGCTTGAGGAGACTTGACCCAAGGAGACCATTCAAAAGGCTGTTGTACTATTTCAGGTATAAAGTGATGAAGGCATGCACTAGGATGGTGGAAGTGGTAAAGGACAGAAAGGTCTGCGAAGAGCCAGCTCTTCCCTTGGTTGGGTCTCTGGAGGTGGGATGGCGGGACGAAAAATGAAGTGAAAACGAGCCAGAGTGCAAGTCAAATTGCAGAGGTTTTTCCCTCTAGTGCCATCGGCTGATTTTTATTTTTATACCCTTTTTTTCTTTATGATTTCATAAAGGTTTTGATTTTCCCTTACATTCAAAATCACATATTAACTTTTGAAACATCATATGATTGGCATTTACTAATTATCTTACTCTGGTTAAACAAAGAAACAAGCTTGTCAAGAATTATTCATTACCACATGACTTAGTTGGAACTTATTCTTTTCAGCCATCCATCCGTAAGGTACAAGAACATTAGTTCCTAGCTAAGCATAATAGTTAATTATATTTTAACTAATTAAATCATGTATATAGTCACATTATACTATTCATTCCCATCATAAATCAAGGAGATAGTTATAGTAGTTGATTACATCTAATAAGATACAGTAATATCAGTCTGGTCCAAATTTTGTTCCCATGCTGTTCTTTCTGATATAGGGTTAATAAGAATGCTGTTCTGGAAGGGTGATTCTGTGCTAATTTGTCATTTCCTTATTTTCCTTGTGTTTCACTATTTCTTTGGTCTGTGGGAGTTTGGGAACAAACTCAGGCCAGGTATTTTCTTGCTGAGAACTTTAGAAACTTGTATTAACTCACTAACTGCTGGTTTTTTGCTGGGCTGATTCTAGGGGAAATGTCTATACTTTAGGGCAGGGGTCGGCAACCTTTTTGGCCGTGAGAGCCATAAATGCCACATTTTTTAAAATGTAATTTCATGAGAGCCGTACAGTGCTCACAGTGCGGGCTCCTGTAACAGCGCCTGAAAAAAATTGACTTTATGGCTGCTGCAGAAAGAGCCATATCTGGCCCTCAAAAGAGCCAGATATGGCCTGAGAGCCTATACTTTGCCGACCCCTGCTCTAGGGGGTTGTACAGGGTTTTATTTTGGGATAGTAGGTAGTCTGAGGCTATGATTGTTCTTGCCATGAACCTGTATTGTTTTTCTGTGTCTCCTTTGAGCCGAATAAGGATATTGATTGCATTAGTTTCAATGTAATTGAATGTCACTGTAAAAAGAATCACATGGGGGAAACTGAGTGTGGAATTTCCATCCTCCTGACAACCTGCCGTGCTGGATTATCAGAGCTTATGAGTAGCCTTGCTAAACATCACAGCCTTGATGACTTCCTGCAATTCACAGGAAAAATCAACCAGATGTGGCATCAGATTAGATAGAGTAGTGAGAAAGAGTGAAGAGTACAGGATGACAACTAGGTAAGGAATCTGAGTGCCTGGGAAGATGGTGGTGTCATAAGTTGAGGAGTAAGGAAGGAGAGGAGGGGTGGAGAGATGGCTAATAGTCCAATTCTGGACACATGTTGAGTTTAAAATGTCTGACATAGTGGTAGAAACAAGATGGTAGAGTAGCAAGAAGCATAGAGCAAGCCCCACCTTCCTCCACAAAACTTCAAACAGATACAGAAAATGCACTAGATTGAATACTGATAAGAAATCTCAGAAAAAGTCTCAAGAAGTTATGGTCAGCATGAGGTCACAGACAATAAACTATGGACATTGGGGGTAGGATCTACCCAGGAGTGTGGATCTGTATGTAGAGTGGTCCAGCAAAGGGAAAGGTTATATATCTGAATTAAAGGGGGTCTTAGTCTGAAGACTACAGAAGAATAAACAGGGAAGACCAAATTCTTTCATTCTGAACCAGCAGAGATATCCCAGACAACTGTTAGTAGCTAAGTCTCATACCAGTCTATTGTTCCTCAGACACAAGCCCAGGGTGGTATTTGCAGAGTTCAGACCAGGGAAAAAAGCAATCATTTTGTCCTGGATCAGACCACTTTGGGAACAATGAAAGCTTATAGGTTCCTAGCCTGAGCTATCTGTGAAGTTCTAGAATAACACAATACTCAATACCCCTGAGAAAGCAGCAATAAGACCAGGCTAGCCCAAATCTGATGTGAGTAGTGTGGAAAAATAAGCCAACATAAAAGGATCCTACTATAAAAAGCTACCATAGATTTCAGGAATACTCAAGACACAAACCCAGAAAAAGAGAAAAACACCAAAACATGCACCAGCAAAACCTCAAAGAAAGACATAGCATATGCACAAATTCAAATAGAATACCTAGGAAAGATGACAAGTTTTTTAAAGTTTTATAAAAGAAATTAGAGTACTAGAGGAAAAAATTGGGAAAAAGTGAGTGGGGTAGAACTAAGATGGCAGAAAAAAAGCAGGGATTTGTCTGAGATCTGCCAAATTCCCTGCCAACAACATTAAATTACTCCTCAAAACAAACTTTGGAAGAGGAGAACCTACAAAAAGATAGAGTGACAGTAAGAAGGCTATGTCCCAATGAAGTGAGTAGAGCACAGTACAGAAGTGCAGGCAATTCCCAGACAAGGTAACACCAGGAGTTAGGGGCAACTAAAGTGGCAGCAGTGGCTTCTGGAGCTCTCAGTTTACAGACAGTAAGGGCTTCAGACAATTGGTCAGAAGGAGATTTTCTTTTGCTGGCACTGGGTACAAGACTTTGCTGCATTGAATCTGAGTTTCAGTCCTAAATCACAGTCCCAGGGCACACCAGAGGTTGTAGGAGCTGGGGGAGAGGAAACACTGGTCATAGCTCCGGGGCAGAAAAGAGTACATATGCTCACCGACCAGAGCAGAAGGTAGGATAGTAGTAAACACATCTCTCTTTAGATCATACCACCTTAGAAGAACTGAAAACCAATAGACTGAAAAATATCTATAGAAGAACTGAAAAACCACCCAGAACTAGCTCTGAAAACACCTGCACAAAAAACCTGAAGCATGGAACTGTGCCCCCTCCACCTCAGGAGCAGAGTCCAATTTTATCATGAAGTTAAAAGTCAAGAAACAGGCTTGAAAATAAACAAATTAAAAAAAAACCTGACAATATAGACAATATAAAACCCCAAACTCGAAGTGAGAAGACAACAAAGTAAAAAATGCTATATCCAAAGCCTCAAAGACGAATGTGAATTGGTCTTAGGCCCAAAAAGTATTCCTAGAAGAAGTCAAAAACAGTTTTAAAAGTCAAATAAGAAACATACAGGGGAAAGTGGGGTAAGAAATGAGAGCAAGCAAACTGTGAGAAAAGAGTTGTTGGCTTGGTAAATGAGACACAAAAAAAATGCTACAGAAAATAATACCTTAAAAACCAGAGGCCAAATAGTAAAAAATATACCAGAATTAAAGAGAACAACTCCATAAAAAGCAGAAATGGTCACAAAGATGTTAAAAATTCATTGAAGAAAACTTCTTTAAAACTAGAATTGGACAGATGGGAAAGAAGGTTCAAAGCTCACTGAAGAAAATAATTTTTTAAAAATTAGAATTGAGCAACTGAAAACTAATGACTCCATGAGACATCAAGAAACAATAAAACAAAATTAAAAAAATGAGAAAATGGAAGAAAATCTGAAATAACTCATTGGAAAAACAACTGACTTGGAAAATAGACCTAGGAGAGATAATTTAAGAGTTATTCAACTATGTGAAAGCTATGATAAAAAACAAACAAACAAACCTAAACATCACATTTTATTTATTTGACTGTTACAATAAAATACCCAGTTAAGTCTCCCTTCTCCCCCTCCATTATAAAAAGCATAATTTTTTCAAAATTATCTTTTATCATTATTTTATTTCTATTTATCAGTTCTTTCTCTGGAGGTGGACATATACAAGCCATTCTAAAAAAAACCAATATTTATATTGCTGTGTATAATGTTCTCTGATCATTTTATTCTTCATAATTTTGTGTAGGTCTTTCCATGTTTTTCCAAAATTAACCTGTAGTATTCCACCTCAACTATATGGCACATTATCTTTCAAGAAATTATCAAAGAAAAATTGTCCTAATATTCTAAAACCAGAGAATTAAATAGAATTGAAAGACTCAATCAATCAATTACTGAAAGAGAAAACTCTCAGGAATATTTTAGTCAAATTCCAGAGCTTCCAGGTCAAAGAGAAAATATTGCAAGCAGCCAAAAATATACAATTCAAATATCATGGCATCAAATTCAGGATGTGAATTTAGCAGTTTCTATGTTAAAAGACTGAGGGAATTGGAATATAATATTCTAGAGGGAAAAGGAGCTAGGATTACAACTAAGGATCTCTTAATCAGTAAAACTGAGTAAAATCCTTTGGGAGGAAAAAGGATATTCAGTTAAATAGAGGACTTTCAAGCATTTCTGATGAAAAGATCAGAGCTGATAAAAAATTTGACTTTCAAATACAAGATTCAAGAGAAGTATAAAAAGGTAGATATGAAAGAGAAATCATAAAGGATTCAATATGATTAAACTGTTTACATTACTACATGAGAAGATGATACTTATAACTACTAGGAAGTTTATCATTATCATGGCAGTAAGAAGGATTATATGTAGACAATTGGCATAAGTGTAAGTTGACTATAAAGGGATGATATCTAAAAAAACTAGGGGTGAGAAAGAGGAATGAACTGGGAGAAGAGGGAAGGGAGAAGCAGAATGGGCTTATGTATCTTACATAAAAGAGCTTTTACAGTAAAGGGGAAATGGGGGAGGTGGAGGGGAATGCCTTTTCAAATGGAAAGGAACACACTATAGCCAAACTCTAGAGCTTCCATGTCAAAGATAAAATACTACATGCACTACTTTCTGGATAGAACGATGAATTCAAGAACTAAGTTGGCATCCCATGTGATTTAGCAGCCACTACTATTTGGAATACAATATTCCAGAAGGCAAAGGATAAGTGCTTACATCAAGAATAACTAGAAAGCACTACTGAAGAAAAGATCAGAGCTATATAGATAGACACACAGAGAGAGAAACATAGCTAATGAGTTAACAGAAAGTCTCTTTTTATTTCGTTCTCATTTTGTTTATAACAAGTACCTTTGGTGGGAGGGAGAGAAGCTGGATTTTTGCTGAATGACAAATATGTAAAGACGTCTATGGGGCAACCAGTTTGAGATGTTCAATAGGCACAACAGGCAGCTGGAAATGTGAGGCTCTAGGTAAGGAAACATGGTAAGGATGTGTCTCTAAGAATCATCAACATAGAGACTAAAATTGAATCTGTGGGAGCTATGGGTCACCAAGCAAAATTGTACAGCAAGAAAAATTATTGTTTATAGTATTATTTATTACCAATATCTCTACCTGAAGGTCAGGTAGTTCTTCAAGAGAATAACTGAGTAAGGTAAATACTCCCAGCCCCAACCCCCCAAAGACATTTCCCTGGGAGGGACATTTACTTTTTGTTTATCTTATAAACAAAAACCAGCCCCAGCAAGGATTTCCCCAGCACATGCTCTTTTTGTCCTTGCTATTCCTCTCATCAAGATTTGGAGTGACCTGGTCTACAAAGAAGGAGATTAAGCCAGTGAAAACTTGATTAAGATAGGTAAAGATTGTTAGAGAAAACTGAATTTCACTAACCAGCTAGCATTCCATTGCTTAAGTGCCAGAGAGGAGTGGGTTGGCCATTTTCCTTAGCTCTAGAGAAGCTGTAGAGATCTGTCTCACTGAGGAGCAGTCCCTCTCCCATTGATGAAGCAGTGGAGAAGGAGTTGAAAATTCCAAGTCCACTCCTCATTAAAATATCTGCTAATTGGGACTGCCAAAGGAGATCTAAAAGATGGACTGTCAGGTTAATCAGAAGGAAGATACACCTAGGTATAAAGACACTGACAGTCCTCACTCTGGGCCTTTGGTGCAAATGGAGGTATGCCATTGACCTATTCTTTATTAGTAGATCATATGCCCCTATTAATAAATAATATTATACTTGGAGAAATTGCCTTATCTTACTTAATGGTTAAAATTCCAGGAACTACAATAAAGGGAGAAGAGAAGAAGGCCCAGGACAGAGTTTTGGGGAATATCTAATTAGTGAGTGTGTATTGAATGCAGTCCCAGCAAAGGAAAATGAGAAGAATGATCTGGAATCTACTAGATAGGTAAGAAGAGACCCAAGAGAGAATCATACGCCTAGAGAAGAAATGATCAAGAAGAGGGTGATCTAATATCAAAGGCTGCCAAGAGATTAAGAAGGATGGCGATTTAGAAAAATCCTTTAGATGTGGGAATTAAATAAATGATCCCTAGTGCCTTGGAGAGAAATCATTTTCAGTTGGGCAAGGAGTTTGGAAGCCAGAAAGATGAAGGAGTAAAAAGGGAGTAAAAGGGGAAAGCTACATGACTCATTGTGGATAGAGAGCCAGGCCTGGAGACAGAGGTCCTGGGATTCAAATCTGGCCTCAGACACTTCCTAGCTGTGTGACACTGAGTAAGTCACTTAACCCCAGTTGCCAAGTCCTTACTGCTCTTCTACCTTGGAACTAATATATATTTTTTTTAATTTTTACTTTTTCTAAACCCTTAACTTCTGTGCATTGGCTCCTTGGTGGAAGAGTGGTAAGGGTGGGTAATGGGGGTCAAGTGACTTGCCCAGGGTCACACAGCTGGGAAGTGTCTGAGGCCGGATTTGAACCTAGGACCTCCCATCTCTAGGCCTGACTCTCAATCCACTGAGCTACCCAGCTGTCCCTTGGAACTGATATTTCATATCAACCCAGAAAGCTAAGAGTTTAAAAACTGGGAAGTAAAAGGAAAAACATTAGAGATACCAATTATAGATGCCCTTCTCAAAGAGTAACTACAAAAAAGGAGGTGAGATATAGGACTATAGCTAATTCAGATGATGGATGGATCAAGGGAGGGTTTTTTTTTTTTTAAAGATGGGAGAGACATAGGATGTTTGTGGGCAACAGGGAAGCAGCCATCGGATAGAGAAATTTTGAAGATTAGTGGAGAGTAGGGGCTGGCAGAAGGGGCAATGTGTTGGAGAAGACAAAATGGAATGGGGTCATTCATGCAGGCAGAGGGTTTGTCTTGACAATGGAATGTCACTTCTTTATGTGAGTTATGGGGTGAAGGAGGAGATAAAAGCAGAAGGCATATGAGTGTTATAAGGTGAAAAGAACAGGATAAGAGAGAGTTTTTCAGTGAAATATAAGACAAGGTTCTCATTTGAGAGGGTAGAGGAAGGGACAGATAAACAAGGTTTGAGGAGGAATGAAAAAGTTTGGAAAAGGCATTGTGGTAAGTGGAATAGTGAATTGACTAGGGAGGTATAGAAAGGATTGCCTTGACATAGTGCAGGCCCAGTTGAGATTCTCTCACACAAATTCACAGTGGATTTTGTAGGCAGGATTTTGTGTTTTTTTGGTGTTTTTGTTTGTTTTGTTTTTTTTTCCGGCTTCAATCATCAGTTTGTGAGTAGGGGCAAAGGCAACAGATGATGGGAAAAAAATTCAAGGCTAGGCTTGGCAAGACAAAATCAGCAACAAGAAAAGGGAGGTGTTGTTCAGATAAGGTTCTTGAGTGGAAGAAACAACTGACATGAATTAAAGAAAGGAAGAAAGAAGAGAGAGAGAGAGAAGGAGGAAGAGAAAGAGGAGAAGGAGAAGGAGAAGGAAGGGGAAGGAGGAGGAGAAGAAGGAAGGAGGAGGAGGCAAGAGAGAAAGAGGGAGAAAGAGAGAGGAAGAGAAAGAAAAAAACGTGGAGTCAAAGGAAAGGTTTTGAGGTATTTATTAAAAAAAAAAAAACATTACACACTGACACCTGGCAGATATCTGAGGCGGACAGACAGGGGAAAACAATACAGATAGTTATTTCAAAGGAATATTTTTTAGATCACATCATTTTAAATTTATTTTTATTATTTATTTTAAAAATATTTTCCATGATTCCATGATTCATTTCCTTTCCCTTCTAACATCCATCCCACCTCCCAGAGCCAGTAAGCCCTGCTACTGGGTAGAACAAATGTTATCACTTATACCTATTTCCATTATTCATTTTTGCAATTAAGCAGTCTTTTAAAACCAAACCCCCAAATCATACGTCCATACAAACAAATGATAAGTCTTTTGTTTTTCTTCTGCTCCCACAGTTCTTTATCTGGATGTGGATAGGGTTTTTTCTCATAAATCCCTCAGAATTGTCCTACATCATTGCTTTGCTGCTGGTACATTACATTCTATTTTATCACAGTGTATCAGCCTCTGTGTACAGTGTTCTTCTGGCTCTGCTCCTTTCACTCTGCATCAGTTCCTGGAGGTCCTTCCAATTCATATGGAATTCCTCCAGTTTATTATTCCTTACAGCACAATAGTATTTCAAAGGAATATTTTTACTTTACAAAGTCCAGATAAAAACCCTGGATAGCCAAATTCTGATTACCAATAAAGTTCATACATTTAGAACTAGAAACAAAGAGGATGGGGAAAGGGGAGACCTGAGTCTTTGTGCTAAGCCAATTGTGCCTTTAGATATGCTGAATCCAAGGATGTCTGATATGCTAATTAGGAATGCTAATGTAAACACCTGTAGACTAGGCCAGTGATCAATTGTGTATTCTGCCTGTTTTACCAAGGAATAGACTTTTAGGAATTTAAAAAATGTCCCCCAAGTCTTTTTAGAAGTTCAGGACTCCTTAACTCATGTGGCTTTCTGATTTTGTCACAAGAAAATTGTTTTTACAACAATATCTTGTTTTTCACTGAATCCTTGCTTTTACCGAAAGATCCAGTGTGGCAACATCATTTTTTTTTCATGGCAATTCATTCCTTGTAATCCCTTCAGAAGGATGTAACTTGAAAGAAAAGGACAGTTTAGAGTCAAATTGATTTGTCAATGTAAACCCACTTCTTTCAGTATCAAGATGAGAAGCAGGGAGAGTACAGCCAGTGCAGGGGTGATAGCCCTGGAAAAGGTTGAGGGGTCAAAAGATTGAAAGTTTTGGTGAAAAAAAAAATATGGTTAAGGGTGGCAAAGGGAGACAGTGAATGGCAGAAGATTGTGATCTGGCAAGGGAATTTTGCCATTCATGGACATGGAAGTAGAACATTTGTTTGGAAGGTCTATGGTGCCTCAAAGGATTAAGAGTCAGGCCTGGAGACCAGAGTCCTTAGATTCAAATCTGGCCTTAGACACTTCCCAGGTGTGTGTGGCCCTGGGCAAGTCATTTAACCTCCATTGCCCAGCCTTTACCACTCTTCTGGCCTTGGAACCAGTACACAGTATTGATTCTAAGACAGAAAGTAAGGTTTAAAAAAAAATTGCAGGGTCAGGGATATGACCATCTCTGTGTGTAGCTGAGATGGAATGGAGGAGTAGGTCATGGGAAATAAGTTGAGGAACTGAGAAGTTAAGAGTATTTGAAGGAGCAACTATATCTATTGATGGCTTCTATTATGAAGGCAGGAGTTAGGGAAGAGAGAAAGATCCTTTGCTTTTCTTTATATACTTTATACAGTGCCTGGCACATAGTAAATAATAAATATTTACTTTATTTTATTGTTTTCACATATCTTCCCTTTTTTTTTAATAAGCTGAATGTTGTCTTGTGTAGAATAAGTGATATAAGCAAAACAAAAGATTGTTTTTTTTAATATTAGCATATGTAGCCCAAACATGGCATGGAATGTGATATCTCTATCCTCCTCCTTTTCTCTTATCGCTACTCACTCCACAACCTGCTCTTGTGCTGTCAGGTCTGGGGAGGTTTTCTCAGAGTGGACCACAGCCATGACCAAACTCTTACAGTTCTATGAGTAACCTCTCTGTGTGTGTGAGATATTCTTATACTACTACTCACTCCTCAGTCTCCATCAGTATACTTGCCATAAAACATTTATTAAACCAGAAGGTAAAAGCAATAATCATAACACAATCAATAGACAACAAAAGCAGGAAAAATCAAAATATTATCATATTTTGTCTGGCCTTTAAACCCATGTCATACTCTCACCAATATATAAAATACTGTTGGCCAAAAATGGACACAAATAGAATGTTTTTTAAAAATTATTATTTATATTTAACATTCCTTTTTTTAAAATATTGAGTTCCAACTTTTCTTTCTCCCTCCCATCTTCACCCATGCCCACTGAGAAATCAAGCAATATGATATCAAATTTATTTATTTTTTAACATTCTAATTTTATTTATATTTATTTTTTAATTTTTACTTTGAATATTTTCCCCTAGTTACATATTTCATGTTCTTTCCCTCTCCCCCAAGCTCCCCTAACCCCCCTTAGCCGACACACAATTCCACTGGGTTTTACATGATGATATCAATTTTACATGTGAAGTCATATTTCCATATTAGCTTTTTTTTAAAGTAAGAAAAATAAAGAAAAACAAAACTATACTTCAATTTGCACTCAGAGTTCATCAGTTCTCTCTCTGGACATGGGTAACATGTTTTCATGGGTCCTTTGGAACTGTTGTTATCATTTTATTGAGCAGAATAGCCAAGTCTTTCATAGTTTATCTTGGTTCTTCTCACTTCACTTTGCATAGTTTATGGGTCTTGCTATGTTTTTCAGAAACCACTCCCTTCATCATTTCCTATAGCACAATAGTACTCCATATGCCACAACTTGTTCAGCCATTTACCAAATGATAAGCATCCCCTCAATTTCCAATTCTTTGCTACCACAAAAAGAGCTCTTGTAAAATTTTTTTTTACATATAGGTGCTTTTCCTTTTTCTTTGATTTTTTGCAATACAGACCTAGTAGTAGTGAACTAGGTCTGTATAAGCCCATTGGGCCTGGTTCCAAATTGTTTTCCAGAATGGTTGGATGAGTTCACTACTCTATCAACAGTTCATTAGTGTGCCTATTTTTCCCTCATCCCCTCTAGCATTTGTCATATTTCTGATAGGTATGAGAGGTACCTCAGAGTTATTTTTAATTTCATCTTTCTCTAATCAATAGGGATTTGGGGAATTTTTTCATATGAATATAGATGGCTTGATTTCTTCCTCTGAAAACTCTGTTTATAGCCTTGGACCATGTATTAATTAGGGAATGGCTCTTGTCTTCACAAATTCAACTCAGTTATGCTCAGTATATATTTGAGAAATGAGGACTTTGTCTGAAAAACTTGCTGTAAAGCTTTTGATATTGCTTCATTGTCTATGGTATCTTTTAGCAAAATATAGTTTTCCTGTTATCCCTTTTAATTAGGTCTGTTTTTGCTTTTGCTTTGTCTGAGATCATATCCCTGCTTTTTTTTTTTTTTTAAATTGAGCCCCTGTTCCCCTGCAGAAACAAACATTAGCACTCCTTTTGGCCCTGAAATTATGACAGGTCCCCTTGCTTTCTTACATCCACAAGTGCCTTGGAACTTAGACCAGGACCCCTGCTCCCTTGTGACTGACCCCTAGCACTCCTCTCCATCCTCGAATTGTGACCCAGAACCACATATGGGCAACATATTGCTAATCAATGCCCACTATAATGATTAAAATTCTCTGGACATTGTATCTTAATTTTATAATTATTACTAATTAAATAGAAATAAAGAAGGCCAGAGAGAAAGAGAAAGAGAGAGAAGTATAACTTGCTTGGCTAGCTAGCTGTGAGTGAGAGAACCTGGGGCCACCTGTACAGTCCAACACCTTTGCAAGCCCCAAGCCAGGCCTGAGTCCAGGGTTCCAGAAAAAAAGGGTCTACTCATATCCCCCCATCAATTTATGTTCTTCATAATGTCCCTTAATTGGGGGACTCAGACCTCAGTCAGGAAAAGAGGCAGTCTCCAGGCCTGGAGCAACCACATGGTACCACAGTACGTGGTCCTCTGCACTCTTCCCCACATGGGTCAGCCAAGCTAATTTAGTTACTTCTCCATCTAAGAGACTTCTAGTTTACAGATAAAACAAGGACCTGGTCTCTACCCTGCCTGCCCTTAACAAAGACAAAATATCTAGACAAAAGAAGAAAGGACCCCACCATTGGCCTCTGGGAAGGACAGTCTGAGTTTCAGCCCCAAAAACAAACTGCTTGAACTTTAAAACAAAAGTCTGTTTTGAGAGCCAGAAAGGGGTACAAATTTATATTAACTTTAACTTTGCATACAACTGGACCCATTTGTTCCCCATGGCTGCTTTCTGACCAGTCATTCAAGCCCCTTACTGTTCATGGACTCAGAGCAACCAAAGTTGCTGCCTCAGCTTGCCTTGCTTTTTTTTTTTTTATAATTGATTAATTAAGAAAATTTTTCTGTGGTTACATGATTCATGTTCTTTCCCTCCCCTCCTCCCAACCCCCCCCTATAGTCAACACACAATTCCACTGGGTTTTACATGTGTCATTGATCAAGACTTATCTCCATATTATTAACATTTGCACTAGGGTGCTCATTTAGAGTCAATATCCCCAATCATGTCCCCATCAACCCATGTGACCAAGCAGTTGTTTTTCTTCTGTGTTTCTACTCCCATAGTTCTTTCTCTGGATGTGGATAGCATTCTTTCTCCTAAGTCCCTCAGAGTTGTCCTGGATCATTGCTGCTAGTAGAGAAGTTCATTACATTTGATTGTACCACAGTGTATCCATCATCTCTGTGTACAATGTTCTTCTGGTTCTGCTCCTTTCACTCTGCATCAATTCCTAGAGGTTGTTCCAGTTCACATGGAATTCCTCCAGTTCATTATTCCTTTCAGCACAATAGTATTCCATCACCAGAAGATACCACAATTTGTTTAGCCATCTCCCAATCAAAGGGTATCCCTTAATTTTCCAATTTTTTTGCCACCACAAAGAGCATGGCTATAAATATTTTTGTACAAGTCTTTTCCTTATTATCTCTTTAGGGTATAAACCCAGCAGTGGTGTGGCTGGATCAAAGGGTAAGTGTGCCTTGGTTTTATTCCAATATCACAAACTTCTGACAACCACTTAAGTTTTCTTAGATTAGAAAAATGCCTCACCCTTTTCTTTTGTTGGCTTTGCTGCCCCAAAATTTGTTTTGAAGTATTGTTTGAAGTATGGAAGTATGGAAGGGAATGTTGAGAGAGTCCAACTGGATTGCCTCTAACCTGCCATCTTGGCTCCATGCCCCAGTGCAAATAGAACTTTTTCAGGATGGCATATGAGTATGAAAATCCATGGCACAAACAACTCATGACATCTGATAATTTACCTTGATATTTTTGGTCCTTTTGGGAAGAATCTATACCCCATGTTACTGGGCAAAATTGTTTCTCTGCTATCTGCTCCTTTCCTGGAACTCACAGTTCCATTACTAAACAAAATTATTTCTCTTCTATTCTCCGGCTACTAAAGTAGTGTCAAGTTCTTCTAGCACACAGCCACTCTTTGCAGAGTGCTAAGAAATTGTTAAGTTTTTTTTAGCAAAATATATCAGCATAGCTCAAAAAACTGCAGATCTGTCTTTTCTCTTCTCTTCCCCATTCTCTTAAACTCTTAAGGGTGGTAAAGGATAACCCCTAGTAGAGATGGCCCAGGCAGCTCTTTGCATAACAGCAGGATTAAGCCATCTTCCAATAAGATAATACAAGTTGCAAATTCTTTCTGGTTTCAATTAACTTTTTTAATTAATCCAAAGTAATTCCTCTCTCTTCCAATGAGTATAGCTTCTAGGAAAGAGTTATAGAACCTTCGTTTCCATATTCTATGTTCCCACTTCCTCCTACATTTGACTTGCATTCCTGTTTTTATTTTCATCTGGATACCTCCTATCTCCTCTCTAGTTTCTAATACCTCAAATTAGGTCTTCCTCATAATAGCTTGTATATAATAATAGCTAGTGTGCATATAACCCTTTAAAATTTAAAAAAAATCCTAGCATGCATATAGCTCTTTAAAATTTAAGCAACCAGGGCTATTCTGTGCAGAGCATTTTCCTGTGCTACTGTGAGGAAGTTCTTCCCAAATTGTGTATTCATGGAAATGTTCCTTGTCCATGAGTGTGTAGAGAACCCATCAGCAGGGTGTGCATGATTTTGACAACTTATGTTATTCTGGAACTGTGTGGTTTTATTGCTGACTTTTAAGAATTTAATTTATGGCAGTCAGAGGCATCTTTTTATCTCTGCTCATGGTCAGTGAATAGAGCAATAAATGCCACATTTTGAGCAAAAAAAAAATGCATATGCTACCCCAGAGTAAGGTATTATCCCCATTTTGCAGATAAGGAAATCAAGGCAGAGAATAAATGGTACTTGCCCAAGGTTTTTCAGGTGGCACTATTCAATTCTTCATAACTCCAAGTCCAACATTTGATCTACTGTGCTCCCCAGATGCTTCAAGTGAGGAGTTCTATCTGTAAATCATTTAATGCAGTGTCAACATGGAATCTAGAGTTCCCAAACTTGTGACTTAGTGAGATCTGATGAACCCCAAGTTTTAGAAATAGCTTGTAGGTTGGAGACCCCAAGCTTGTGCTTGTTCCCTGTTCCCGTGAGAATCCATCCTGAAGGGAATCTCAGAATAGTAGTTGTAGACTGAATAACGGACCCCAGGGTAAAGCTAAGTGACACTTTGGTGCAGTTGGTAGCAAGTCAGTCTTGTAAGCTGAAGGTCCTGAGTTTGATCCCTGGAAGGGGGATGTGGTACAATGGGAAAAACTTCTAAGCTTCCATGTCGACAGCAGCACCTGGCTCCCCTTGACCCTCATCTTTAACTTGCCATATGAAATTTTTTTAAGCTTACCTTTATGTCAAATAATATCCAAATAATTTTTATGAAATCAACCTACAGTCCTGATATTGTTTTATGATTTATAATTTCTCAGTTATACCCTTCAAAACTCTGAAGTCATTTGTTTTTTCCCTCCCTTCAGCTCTGTTTAAAAATGTTTAAATAAATTTTATTCCAATAACAAATTTACACGTTTTCCAATGTTACATGATTCATGTTGTCTCCCTCCCACTTCCCTCCTCTCTCCTGGAGTTGACAAGCAATTCAATCTGGGTTATACATGTCTTATCCCTCAAAACCCATTTCCATATTATTCATTTTTGTAATAAAGTAATTAAAAAAACCCAAAACCCCAAATCATATACCCAAATAAGCAAATGATAACCAATAGTTTTCATCTGCATTTCTACTCCCATGGTTCTTTTTCTAGGTGTAGTTAATGTTCTTTTTTCTTAAGTCCCTCAGAGCTGTCCTGGATCATTGTATTGCTGTTAGTAGCAAAGTCTTTCTAAAGCCATTTGTAAAAGAGTTCATGGACCACAATGTCCTACAGCCATCTTTAACTCAATTTGAAGTTTATCTTGAAAGAGGTTCTATCAGTCCACTTATCTTAGGAATAGTTTTCTCTCAGGTCCTTCAAAGAGTCTGTCTTTCCCCAAATATTTTTATCAGATGAATTGTGTTTCTTCTTAAGTTGACTTTATCATGGGTCAATTACTTGAAGCAATGCCTCTCATTTTCTCTGTAATCCCTTGGGGCATCTGTCTTGGGTCCATGACTTGAGACATTGCCCCTCCCCATCCCCCATCTCTCTCTCTCTCTCTCTTTCTCTCTCTCAATAAAGCATTATATAAATGATTAATTTCCACAGTCATATATTTTTAAATAAGTGGTAAAGGAGGGTGAACTTTGAAATTTCCATGGTCCCCTCAATTTCCACTCCACATTCTCATAAGGAATGTCTTTAAGGAGGCAGCTGGATGGTTCAGTGGATTGAGAGCCAGGCCCAGAGATGGTCCTGGGTTCAAATATGGCCTCAGACACTTCCTAGCTGTGTGACTATGTGGGCATTACCCAACTGATAAATGGTCAAAAGATGTGAACAGCAGTTTTTAGAAGAATAAATCAAAGCTATCTATAATCATATGAAAAAATGCTCTAACTGTAAGAAATGATAAACAGCATGATTTCAGAAAAAGCTGGAAAGATCTACATGAACTGATGCAGAGAAAAATAAGCAGAACCAGGAGAACACTGTACACAGTAACAGCAATATCATATTATGATCAACTGTGAAAGACTTAGCTACTCTCAGTTACCATATTTATATTTAGCTACTCCCCAATGGTCTGGGACAATTCTGAAGGTCTTATTTCTCACTTCCCTCATTTGTAAAATGATCTGGAGAAGGAAATGGCAACCACTATGGTATTTTGCCAAGAAATTCCCAAATGGGCTCATAAAGAGTTGGTTGGACACAACAAAAATAACTAAATAACAACAAAAGTAATAGGGAAACACTGGAATTGGAGTTTATCGACTATTGCTTATTATTGATTTCTGTTTATACTGCCCCACTAATCCACTTTTCTATTTTTTGACTGGTACCAAATAGCTTCAATGATTGCTATTTTATAGTATATATAATATGAAGTCTGGAAGTGTTTTTCCCTCCTTCATTCCCATTTTTTAATTATTTCCCAGGAGATTAGTTCAGCATCTGTTTCTCCAAATGAATTTTGTTATTGTTTGTTTAGTTTTATGAAGTGTCTCACTGGTAATTTGCTACCTAGAGACAGCCAGGCTTTATAAATCTTAACTTAGTGCAGAAAGGATAGTGAAATTCCCTGAGTCTTTCTGGGTCCAAAACACAACTATACATAAGAATGATAGAATGCTAGGTATTCATCAGGGACAATAAGAATGCCATATGTCCATAGTTGCATTTTTGCAAATGTATTTATGATGCTTCTGTAATGATCGAAATTCTCAAGAGGCAGTATTTCTTCATTCTTAAGTTAGTGTATTAACCAAGAAAGACTAAACTAGCCAGTTGAATCAGAATGGAAGTCAAGAAGCTCAAACAGAGTAATTGAGAGAGCACCCCAAAGAGCAGAGGGGAAAGAGCTGGATCAAACAAGACCTTCATAGCCAGAGAGCTAAGCAAGGACTAGAGGATTCCTATGATGCAGCCCAATATATACCCCTTGTGACCTCCTCACTCTGTCTCTCCCTTGGACATCCCAAGCCATTTCTGATTGGCAAATAGTCACTGAGGTGGTAGACTTGAACAACTTGACCCTTCCTTCATCACTCCATCACTGGAAAGGGAGTGTCTTTGTTGAAACTAGGGAGATACCAACATATTCTGCCAGGTGGCTAGGTCAAAATGGCTGCCAAGTGCATGGCTACTAGGGCTTATTGATTTAATCTTTCAAGTGGGTCAAATGGCCCCTCAGCCCTCCCCCAATCCTGTTATCCTTCCAAGATCCAAGCAAAAGAAGGGAGATTTCCGACTCAGCTCCATAGTCTGGGGGAGAAAGTGTTGCCTCACCTTGGAATCAGATGGGTTTTGGAGGGGCAGCAGGGCTAAAGAGAACATTATTTCACAAAAAATATCCCAATTCAACATTATTTGTCTACACTTCCATAAAGTTTTTTGTATGGAATCTAGTTTTTGGAGTGTGCACTCTGTAGCCTTTTAGACTTGCATTTGTAAAATGTAATCCAATTTATAAAAGGTAGACTTTACAAAGCTTTTCAGAATATTCTTGTATTCACTTATAACAACATGGAACAGCTGCTGAGGACCCAGCAGAGACAGGGTGCTTTCCTTTTTCCCTCTTCTCCCAATAGGCACCTCTGAGCCCTGGACTTCCAGATATAGACCTGAGTTCAGTTGTAGGAGAATCTGGCCCCTTGTAAGAGGGAGAATTTAGGTATTTTATAGATACGTATTTAAAGTGTGGCCGCCAGGAATCAACAATTCAGGTTGATTCCGTAATTAAATCAGACCTAAGTCAGCATCCGGTTAAGGCACTTTTTACAATCAGGAAGGTAAAGGTATAGGAATAAAGAAAAAAGGAGAGGCTAGCCCAGGCCACAGAAAAGGTTAAAAGGCTAAATAAATTAGGCTGCAAGCCTCAAGGCCCAGCAACCAGATAGGCTAGTGCCTATTTAAGGCAGAGTTTGGAATCGGCTTAGGTAGGCCAAGGAAGTCAGCCTAACTTACCCAAGTGACAGTACAGAGTAGAAGCTGTCTGAGGTCTCAGGAGCTCCTTCAGAACCAAGTTCAAGGCGGGAACTGCCTCCACAGGAAGTAACCAACATACTTAAAGAGATAGTGTCTTTTGTCTCTTCCCGTGGGTCCACCTCTAATTCAAGGGGATAAATGGCAGCCTCTACACTGATTTGGACTGCCCAAAGGGCAGGCCCTTGTTCTTGATTTGTTACTTATTGTCATGTGGGGGTAACTCCACTAAGGAAGGTGAGGGTGACGTCATTTCTATGCCTAGGTTAAGTATGAGTTTAACTAGGAATGGGCTAGAGCTAATTCTATTTACACACCCTAAAGGGAGTTGTCAAGTCTTTTTTTCTTAAACTTTCTTGCACATCACAAACCTCTGCTCAGGAGCTCCAGGGAATATCACTTAAAAAAAAAAAAGTTTAAATTTGATTCATTTCTAGGGTCTCCCTAAAACGAAGGTAGAAAGATAGTCAATATATACTGTAAATCAGGTAGTGGACAGAGACATGGTGTTGGGAATAAAATGTTGGATTTGGTGTTAGGAAGACTTGAATTCAAATCCTACCTCAAATACTTATTAGGTACCTGGCCGTAGACAAATCATTTAAGGTCTCTCAGCCTCAGTTTCCTCATCAGTCTCAGTGATAGCCACTACCAGAAGATTCTGACAACCTTGTTTTATGAAACCCCAAATTGACCCTTCTCCCTGATAACTCACTTTCAAAAAACCTCCTGACAGACAGGGCTGAATAATAAGCCATCAAGCAACCTTTGAGCACCCTAGATAGAATTAGGAGATATAATCAAATCTTAAATACCCTTTGATCTTCATTTCTCTTCCTGTATCCAAATATTCCAGCCTCTGGCTATATCCTCTTTGCCAAGCTTTTCTGTAACCAGGCAGTTGTTCCTCCTGTGTACATGTATATATATATATATATGTACACCTTATTGGTTGATTATTTGATTTCTTGGTGTCTCTAGTTCAGTAGCTGCAGAAACTCGCATTATTGGTGTCTTTCCCCAGGCATTGTTCCTGGAGTGGTGGCTCTGTGTGGTGGCCAATGAGCCTTGTCTCCCTTGTCTTAATTAGAGACATGTTCTATTTATTATTGCTTTGGTGGTTTTGTGGTTTTTTCAAGTTGACAATTCAAATACCTATTCCAGTTGCTAGATCTAAGGGTTTCTTCCAACCCTTCAAAGTTTAGAAGGTCTGATCTGTTCTAGCTCTGATACTACTATCACCACCATCACCACGACTACTAGTGCCACTACCACCACTACTATGAATATTATTACTACTATTACCACTGTTAAAATGATTATTTTAAGTCCCAACTAAAATATTCCACAAGGCCTTCCCAGTCCCTCTTATTCTAGTTTGTAACTTCTTTAGTTATTTCATATTTATCTTTCATATAGCTTGTTTGTTTGTTTATGTTGTATTATGTCTGTTAGGAAAAAAAATCTTTTGCTTGTGGTCTCTCCCTTTACATTGTGAGGGATTGTGCCCTCCTCTTTGGGCAGAGATTGCCTTTTGCCTCTTTTTGTATCCCCAGCACTTAGTAGTAGTTTAGTCATTTTTCAGCTGTGTCAGATTCTTTGTGATCCCATTTGGAGTTTTCCTGGCTGGGTACTAGAGTAGTTTGCCATTTCCTTCTCTAGTTCATGTGACAGATGATGAAACTGAGGCCAACAGGGTGAAGTGACTTGCCTAGGGTTATATAGCTAGTAAGTGTCTGAGACCAGATTTGAACTCAAAATGATTTTTCTTGACTCTTAGTCTGGTACTCTTATCTGTTATAGGGGCCCAAATGGCGAACCCCTGGGTTGGGGAAGGAAACCTTTCTCAAGAATGAGAGGACTTCAAGCTTAGCTTAAAAGTAAAAAGAAAGATTTAATAGAGATAGGATTAATGGCCAGCAAGACAGCATGAGTGGAACAACCCTGGGGGGTTGCCCTCCAAGACATGGACCGGCAGCATGAGTGGAGCAACTATCCCCGGATGCTCCAGTTCAGGGGTTTTTGTATCTTTTATAAGAGTGTGGATGTGACTTCTTGGGCTCAGGCTTTAGGTGGGTGGGGAGTCTGTCCAAGATCCTCAGGACTTAGCCTATCAAGGTGTGGCCCAGAGGTGTATCTCTTTTGTCTATCTCAACTTAAAGGATGACCAAGGATAATGGTCTTATCAGACCGGAAGGGGGAAGGGAATTTCCCTGTTCACCGTCTGCCTGAGTTAAGAGGTACAGGGTCCCTGCCATCTCTGCACAATGCCCATGTCTCTATCCACTGTACCAATAGCATACCTGGCAAATAATAATCTCTTTTCTCTCCTTTTTCCTTTTTGAAAAACTTTTTCAATAATATTTTATTTCTTCCCAATTGCACGTAAAAGCAGCTTTTAACATTTGTTTTCTAAAATTTTGAGCTCCAAATTCTCTGTCCCTTCCCTCCTCTCTTCCTAAGATAGTAAGCAGTTTGATATAGACTATGCATGTGTGATCATGCAAAATATTTCCATAAATAATGATCCCTTAATAAATGTTCCTTCCCTTCTCCTTTCCTCCCACTCTCCCAAATCCACTGGCAGGCACTTTAGATTGTAACTGATTATTTTTCCTCTTTAGGGTTCTAGAAGTAATCCTGAGGAGTTGAGAGATTTTCTCTAGAACGATTACTCATAAGCCCCTATTCAGTGTGTTTTCTCTCTCTCATTATATATTGCCAACTTCCCAATATCCTTTTAACCAGCTGAAACTCCTCGAAATCAATTAGCTGTTAAACATTTACAAAGTCTTATTCCCTAAGAATGTACAACAAAGACTGAAGTAGAATAATGTCCCCCCACCTCACCCCACCCTGGCAAACTAGGGTATACTTTGCCTTCTACCCACTGAGTCATTTGAAAAAAACCAGGCTCATCCAGGCTTCTCAAAATGTTCCTCCCATCAAGTTCAAATCTGGGTGTGGCATAGCTGATGGATGAGTCATTCTTTTGCTAGTCAGATGTGATATCTCAGCTGCTGGTTCAATTCACTTCTTGGGCTGGGTCAAACAGGTGACTCCTCCAGGCTGGTTCCTCATCAGGCTCAGTTATAGTAACCATTAGAATATTCTGTTACCAACTCCCATTGTTGGACCTACAGGTTTCTTCCAACCTTCTGAAACTCTGAAGTTCTGTTCTGTTCTAGCTCTGATATTGAAATCACCTAAGATCAGGAAAGAATAAAATGCTTCTGAGCTAGAGATACCAATAAATTAATCAATTGATAAACATTTATTAAGCACCTACTACATAGCAGGCACTGTATTAAGTTCTGGGAATCCAAAAGGAGGCAAAAGATGGCCCCTGTCCTTAAGGAGTTTACAATCTTGATAGGGGAGACAACTTGCAAACAAATAATACAAAGCAAGCTATATAAATAATAAAAACTGTCATTTTCTTTCTCCTTTCCTTTCTTTTTCTTCCTTCCTTCCTTCCTTCCTTTCTTTCTTTCTTCCTTCCTTCCTTCCTTCTTTCCTTCCTTCTTTCCTTCCTTCCTTCCTTCCTTCCTTCC
>NC_058133.1:263848759-263879249 GCF_016433145.1 Gracilinanus agilis | reverse complement strand
CTTCCTTCCTTCCTTCTTTTCCTGTTCTGGCAGACAGAACAGCAATAATCAGAGTTAAGTGATTTGCTCAGGGTTACACAGCTAGGAAGTGTCTGAGGTCATATTTGAACCCAGGTCATCCCAAATTCAAGTGTGGCACTCTATCCACAGAGTTACCTAGCTGCCCCTATCTTTCATTTTCAAAGAGGACTTAACTTGTGTTTGAACTGGATTTTGGTGAGGAAGAGTTGCATAAGTCATTAGCCTCTCTCTTCTATAGTCGTCTAAGTTCAGAGGCAAGACAAAAGTCAAGATGAATAGTGTTAACTGAAAAAAAATCCACAGAACCATTAACTAGTTAGAAAAGCCACTCTTTAATTAAGGAAAGGGGTACAGGGCTGAGTTAGGCCTTGACACAGAGCTGCACACCACACGCCTATGCAGAGTCAGAGGATGGAACTCTGGATGCTCTAGTCCCTGATCCCTGGGAAATCCAACTGCACTAGATTGGATAATTCCAAGGAGCCATTAAAGTTGGGAAGCTTAAATACCTTTCTTGGGGAATTTGGGGACTGAAGATGAGAGGGATAGCTGATTGGCTTTACAGTGGTAAAAAAGGAAAATAGGAGTTCCAGACAGGATTAACAGTGAGGAGCTGATGCTTTACATGGACACAAAAGGGAAAGACCCAGCCAAGGGCTGGGCCACCACAGAAAGGACTTTGGCCTAAGGGGAGAAACCATTGGGACAAAAGAGATACTTAACATCTGATAGCAATAGCCATCCCCACCTAAACTCCTTTAAGGTCCATTGTTAGTCTGAAACTAGTGAGGTTGGACTCCTCCACTGGGAGAAAACCCTGGGTGACAAGATCAAACCTGGGGCCTTCACCTTCAAGCTAAGTAAACTGGGGTTCATTAAATCTTTCTAGGCTACAAGTTTGGGGGCTTCTAGATTCCACATAGACAATGGCAATGAAATGGAATGAATTGGATGATCTTGGCATCTTCTGTATCTGACTAATATCTTGTGTTCCACAAAGCTTGCTTCAGCCACTTTCATGACTATGGGGACAAATTGTTCTCATCTGTCCATTCTACAGGGGGATATCTTCACAGTCAATTCACCAATGAGTCAGGTCTGTCAGGTACTCTCACCTTGGTTTAGTAGACTCTAAACTTTAGACCATCTGCAGAAATGGTTTACCAGGGTGTGGCTGCTGCCCATGCTACAGCTTCCTGGAGCCACAAAAGAGAGCTGACTGATAGGTGGACAAGGAGGGTAGAAGAGCAGCAGCCCTGAAGAAGGCTCAGCAAACCCTCACACCAGAGGTGCTAAGTCCTTCCAGAACGCCCCATACATCCCTACATAACACATTTATGTAATAATTAGGGAATAATTGAGAGGGAAGGCATTAGAATTAGGAGGGATTGGGAAAAGCCTTCTTGTAGAAGGTGGGATTTTAGCTGGGACTTAAAAGAAGCCAGAAAGGTCAGTAGTCAGAATGGAGGAGGGAGAATATTTCAAGTAGGGGGTTATTCCCTACCTGGGCAAAGAAAATGCCCAGACCTGAGAGTTGGGATGTCTTGTTTGTGGAACACTCAGGAAGCCAATATCAGTGGATCAAAATCATCTATATCAGGGAGTAAGGTGTAAGAAAATTGGAAAGGAGGCTAGGTTATGAAGGGCTTTGAATGCCAAATGGAGGATTTTTTATTTGATCTTGGAGGCAATAGGGAGCCACTGGATTTATTGAGTAAGGGGAAGAGAGAAGTGGCATAATCAGACTTGTACTTTGGGAAAGTCACTTTAGGGGCAGAATAGTACCATGTGTTAAAGGCCATCTGGTAGCCTGCGTAGGAAGAGGAGAGAACTAATGGCACTGAGCTGCTTCTGTCAGTTTTCTCCCCTAAGGTATTCTCTCCCCTAACCCAGAGGTTTCCAATATTTCTTCTTCCTCCTCACTCAAAAACTATCAGGGAAGAAAGAGAGATTTCACTGATTTAAAAACTTTTGTACCCATGCTCATTTCCAGCATGGTAACTAATTAAAAGACTTTTCACTACCATGTTGTAAACCAACAGGAAACAGGATATCTGTGCATGCTCTGAAGTGGAAAAAGAGCTGTTCCGTGATATATGCCTAGAAATGAGCTCAATAGGCTTCCATATCAGGCACAGCCTACTGTGCAAGCTCTTGTTATATGGGAAGCAGTCATTTAGGAGGTTAAGGGTTTTTTTTTTAGTTTTTAGTTTTTAGTTTTTTTTTTTAGAAACCCTTACTTTCATGTCTTAGTAACAACTCTAGGACAAATATGAGCAAGACAGAAGAATCAGGGCTAGGCAAATGGGAGATAAGTGACTTGCCCAGGATCATAAAGCTAGGAAGTATCTGAGGTCACATTTGAACCCAGGTCCTCCTGATTCCAGGCCTGGCACTCTATCCAATGTGCCACTTAGCTATCCCCAAGGATGAGATTTAAATTAAAAAATGAAGCAGCTGAATCAGCACCTTACCTTTAACTCAGCTTTTTGGCTCCTCCCTCAAAGTTTATGTCTTTGAGCAAGCCAGGTGTGATAGGACCAATATTTACCAAGATTCTCCTCTTACCCGCCCCCTTCCCCCCCCCAACAATAAGGATTAGCTCTCCTTATATAATAGGGCCTTTGGAATATTCCCAGATACCTTACCTAGAGGCATCCATGAGGAGGCTTGGCTTCAAAAGTCCAGATCTTTTAAGTTGAAGGCATTCTTTGCCTCTTTCTGCTTGGGTATGTGTATCCTCCTCTGATTGGTTGCATAACCAGACCAGGCTGTGACTTTAAAACTGGCCAGTCTTGAGGGGCAGCTGGGTAGTTCAGTGGATTGAGAGCCAGGCCTAGTGATGGGAGGTCCTAGGTTCAAATCTGACCTCAGACACTTCCCAGCTGTGTGACCCTGGGCAAGTCACTTGACCCCCATTGCCCACCCTTACCACTCTTCCACCAAGGAGCCAATACACAGAAATTAAGGGTTTAAAAATAAAAAATAAAAAATAAAAAAAAAACTGGCCAGTCTCTGCCTTTTGGCCTCAAATTTTTGTCCTGTCCTGCCCTCTTTGCCCATGCAAACTATCATTCCTTCCCACCTTTTTCCCAAACCTGGGATGATAAACAATCTGATATATATTTGACATGTGCAATCTTGTAAAACATTTTTCCACATTAGTCATTTTGTGGAAGAGATCTCAAATGGCCAAAAAAAGAGTGAAAGTAAAATGTAGTATGTTCAGTCAGTTTTATGACTCCATCAGTTCCTTCTCAGAGGGCAGATGGCATTTTTTATCTTGAGTCTCTGGGATTGTCTTAGATCACTACATTGCTGAGAGTAACTAGGTCATTCAAAGTTGTTAATAAAGAAATATTGCTGTCACTGTGTTCAATGCTCTTCTGGTTCTTCTCATTTCACTTTGCATCAGTTCATTTAAGTCTCCAACTTATTCTGAAATCATTCTTTGTCATTTCTTATAGCACAATAATATTCCATTAGGACACAATCATATACTATAATTTATCTAGTCATTATCCAATTGATGGACACTCCCTCAGTTTCCTGGAATCATTCCTTTTTAAAGTCTGTTGAATGGGGTCAGAAGCACAGGGAGACAGAATCTTCTGCAGTTTCCTGCTTCCACAATGCCTTAGATGAACCCACTGCTGGATTCTTAACATGAGCCATTGGCCATTAGCTCTCTCTGCACCTTTGCCTCCATTCTTTGCTGCAGCTACCCATATCATTTGTCCCACAACTCTCCCAAACCCCTCACTTGAGCCTCCTCACCTCTGCCCATCATGACCCTGTTCCCCTCAGAGGTGAGGCTAAACTACCATCAGAACTTGGAGATTGCTATCACAACTGGCAGATCTACTTGGAACTCCACACTTCCAACATCCATCAGCTTTTGTCTTATTTTTATCACCCAGGATGATGTGGAACTGAAGAATTTGGCCAAATATTTTCTACTCCACTTCCATGAGAAAAGAGAAGATTCTGAGTTATTGATGAATGAGTCACTGATGAAATGTCAGAATTAAGGAAGCAGCCAAATTTTCCTTTAGGACATCATGAAATTAAACCCAAAAGGCTAGGAAAGTGGGCTGAAAGAAATGCGAGTGTGCTCAAAAAAATGTCAATCGATCGTTACAGGAATTATACAACCTTTTGTTCTCAGTCGTCTTCATTTGTGTCCAATTCTTTGTGACCCAATTTGGGGTTTTCTTGGCAAAGATATTGGAGCCTTTTCTTTCTCCAGATCATTTTACAGATAAGGAACTGAGACAAACAGGGTGAAGTAACTTGCCCAGAGTCACCCAGCTAGTAAGTAAGGTCAGATTTGAACTAAGGAAGAAGAATCTCCAGGCCTGGCACTATGCTACCTAGTTGACCTCCATCTAGCAACTGACAAAATGACCCTCATTTGTGTGATTTCATTTTACCTTGATGAACAGGTTGAAAGTTGAAAATGAAAAACATTGGGTTATCCAGTATTTAACCTGCACAAAATGGGGACATTTGATTCTGGCATCTTTTAAACAAGCACATACATGGAGAGATAGTGACAAGTAAAGAAGAGACTCTGTCTGGCTTCCCCAAATAACTTTGAACTGTGAATGTGATTCTTATTGTCTTTTAGTCCATGTATATTTTGGTTATCTAACCCTTTCATTCGTCTATATTAAACTAACTTTTCCATTTATATCCTAATAAAGTGATTTTATATTGGTTGGGGGGGGGGGGGGATAAAGTCTACTGAGTTGTGGTTCTCCTTGGTTTGGTGACCACTGATACAGCTTCTCCTCATTTCACTCAGGAATCATGAAGTAGGAGAACAAAGGGTACTTCCTCCAGAATTTGTTGCTATCATCCCAAATCTCCATGCCTTTTAGGTTTGAACCATTGATGTCTCTGGGATGTTGGGGAAATTCAGCAAGTGTTCCCTGGGATGGTCCCTACAGGCCATTCTTATACACACTCCATGGGGTTTAAAAATATTTAAAATGGGAAACTACTAAATGGTGGTATGAGGTGAGTTCCTTCCCCCCCTCTGCCCTTTTCTAACTGTAATATTGAAAAATTAATATGATACCAAATGTAATAGTTAGAAATTGGTTTGGAAAAATAATATTAGTTTTAAAAAAAGAAAGATTATTGTGGTTGCTATTTTTTTATACAGAATTTTTTTTTTTTTATTTCTTTAAACCCTTACCTTCTGTCTTGAAGGCAGAAGATGGTAAAGGTAGGCAATGGGGGTCAAGTGACTTGCCCAGGGTCACACAGCTGGGAAGTGTCTAAGGCCAGGCTTGAACCTAGGACCTCCAGTCTCTAGGCCTGGCTCTCAATCCACTGAGCTACCCAGCTGCCCCTGTGGTTGCTATTTTAAAAATAATTAACCCTTAAGTCATGAGGATGATAGTAGCTTTTAACAATATAATTTTAATATCAATATAGTCTAAGAAAGGAATAAAGAGGGAAAGAAGCAAAAAAATATTTCCTAGCCTACTAGCCCACAAAAGTATCCTCTGCCTGAGCCACCAACCTCCAGAGAGAGGAACTGCAGTCCTGTACTCCAACCCCAAAAGCCCCTTTTCTCCATATCATTTCCTTTCATTGTGGGCTGGACTATCACATCTCGGGAACCAATCAAAGTTTCTCTGACCTGGACCCATAACCTCTAGTTCTGGGTCACTAATAGGCTGACTCTGATGAGCAGAAAGTTCACAATCCTATGAGGAAGGGCTTCCCTTTATACAATCCTCCCTGTGATTCTTTGGGAGATGAGCATGTTGAAATCTCCTAGATTTACATGCCTTGTCTCCCTAATGAATCATTTCACATAACCAGTTTATATCTCTAAGGATATTTTACTAGAGTTGCATACAATATTGCAGTTTCTTTTCTTTTTTTTTTTAAACCCTTAACTTCTGTATATTGGCTCATAGGTGGAAGAATGGTAAGGGTAGGCAATGGGGGCCAAGTGACTTGCCCAGGGTCACACAGCTGGGAAATTTCTGAGGCCAGATTGAACCTAGGACCTCCCATCTCTAGCCCTGACTCTCAATCCACTGAACTACCCAGCTGCCCCCAATATTGCAGTTTATTAAAAAAAAAACTACAATATAACTAAGGATTTTTCCACCTCTGGGTACCTAAGGATTCCCCCTTGTACTTGCCCCAGACAGAAAAATTCCTAGGATAGCTCTGCCTACAAAGCAGACACAGAATAGGGTTGATCAGAGAAACTATCCAGAGGTGAGCTTTGAGTTTATTTATGCAGAGATGAGTCACAGATAGACTTTTATAAGAGAGTCAAGAGAGATAGATATAGTTGTTGTTGTTGTTTGGCATTTCATTTGTGTCCAACTCTTAATGGCCCCCATTGGAATTTTTTTTTATTAAGATATTTTATTTTATCAATTACATGTAATAATTTTCCACATAAATTTTCTGAAGTTATATGATCCAAATTGTCTCCCTTGTTCTCTTCCTTCCCCCTTCCCAGAGTAGGTAACATTTGTAGTTCTCTTGGCCACCTGAGATACTGGAATTGTTTGCCATTTCCTTCTTTAGCTCATTTAACAGATGAGGAAACTGAGGCAACCAGGGTAAAGTGACTCACCCAGGGTTGCCTAGCTAGTAAGTTTCTGAGACTGGATTTAAACTCAGGAAGATGAATGTTTTTGACTCCAGAGATATGGGTAGGGAAATACAAATAAATCCCTGGGAAACTGGAAAGAATGTATTCTTTATAGATTGGATTAGCAGACAAACAGCCCCATAGGTGTTGGAATGATAGCCTGATCTAGCCTGATTTTCTGAGCCTTCCACTTTTAAAAACTGTTTTCTAAGCAAAAGGTATTAGGAAGTAAGAAATTTGTGGTTGTGGTTATACTAGTAAGAATAGAAGCAAAACTTTTAACAATTATTTTTATTTGAATTACTTTCATTTTCTGATATGAAAGCACCTTGACTCATACTGTAGCCATGCCAGTTTATTTGTTATCTCTTGAATTCCTGGAAGCCTGAGCTGCTAACTGGTCCCTACTTAGCCATTTGCCTCTGAGCTCCACACATCATTTATCTCCTAAAATGAAGCTGCCACTCTTGGAATGAAATTCACTTCTCCCATATTCTGCCAAAAAACTCACTTTCTTAAAGAAAAGGCAAGTTAGAAAGTTACTTGGAAAAAAAGGAGAAAAATAATACTTTGAAGAACTTGTTTTTGCAATTTTCTGTGTTGTAAGAGTTACATTTCATTGTTGGTGGAGTTGGGAACTGATCCAACTATTCTGGAGGGCAATTTGGAACTATGCCCAAAGGGTTATAAAACTGAGCATACCCTTTGATCTGGGCATACCATTATTGGGTCTGTTTCCCCAAAAGATAATAAAAAGGGGGAAAGGACCTATTTGTACAACAATATTTATAGCAGCTCTTTTTTGTAGTGGCAGAGAATTGGACATTGAGCGGATGTCCATCAAGTAGGGAATGGCTGAACAAATTGCAGTACATGTTAGTGATGAAATACTATAAGAAACGATAAGTAAGATGATTTCAGAAAAACCTGGAAAGATCTGCAGGAACTGATGCAGAGTGAAATAAGCAGAATTGGAAGAACATCATACACAATAGCAGCAATATTGGATGATGATTTTCTGTGAAAACTTGGCTACTTTTAGCAATGCAATGATCATAGTAATGGTGAATCTTTTAGAGACTGGGTGCCCAAACTGCAACTCTCATGCCCCATGTGAGTCCTACCCCTTACATCAGATGGAGAAAGGAGGAAGCACTCCCATTGGGCTGGTGGGCAGAGGGGCGGGTGATGTGAGAAATGTCCTCAAGTATGGCTGAGACAGGAAGGGAGCAGCTCCCTCTGGCATGCTTTAGCATGCATGCCATAGGTTCATCGACATATCTGGGACAGTTCTGAAAGACTTATTAAAGGGAGTTTGATCTACCTCAATAGGAAGTACAGTTGAAGTCAGATGGATGAGGCTCAAAGCGTAATATCTTTTATATCAGTGTATTTATGGCTTTATTGGGGGGTTTTGGTTATGTATGAATGTGTTCTTACAACAATGACCAATATGGAAGGATGTTTTGCGTGACAATAAAAATTAATTAAAAAAAAGTTGCATTTGATAGAATGTGTACCTGAGTTGGACAGCTGAATGGTGATGTGGGTCCTGGAAGATCTGAATTCAAATCTACTCTCAGATACTTACTAGCTGTTGTAATGCAGGATTTATGCAAGGTTTCTTGCATTTGCAAAATTACCCTAGGCAATCCTGTCAGTTAGGAGAATGGAACTCTGGCCCTGCAGGATTTCCTAGGGTAATTTTGCAAATGCAAGAAACCTTGCATAAATTCTGCATTACACTCTGTGATTCAAAGCAAGTCCCTTTACCCTCTTTACCTTGGTTTCTTCATCTGTAAAATGAGTAAGAAAAGGAAATGGCAAGCTACTTCAGTATCTTTGCCAAGAAAACCCCAAATGGTGTTACAGAGTCAGACACAACTGAAAATGACTGAATCTGAGTTTTCCAGGCAACTTCTGGACAAGTTTGTGTCTTAGTGTTGAAAGATTTGGCAACTTGCTAGAATGCAGTAAATCTTTGGTTGCGCCTAAGGTTCTCCCATTGCCCATCACATCCCTCCATTGTAGTCATCTTTTTATCCAAGAAACATCATAGTGGATAGAGAGAGGGAAACTCCCATAGAGCAGCAGGCAATGATTGAAGGACCTAGCAATGTCAACTTCTCAAATTCATATCCATATGAAGATCACTGTTCAGTCACATTTGCTCAGAGAAGAAAATAAGAAATAGAAAAGGCAGCCAGGGTTCCCAAGGCCCAGGCTTAGGCTTACCTAAATGGTTCTTTCCCTACTGGCCATTTGTAAAATCCTTTCCTGCTAAGATGTGTGTGTAGGCGGGTCAGGATGGCTCCTCTCCTCACCCCTTACTGGATGCCTAAGGATAGTACAAGGAAGATAGAAAGCTAAAAGTGCTTTCTCCTTTTTAACTGACATACCATCTGTCTTTCTACCCATTCCATAAGGTTGTAAGCCTTGAATACCTTCAGTAGTATGGTGAATAGAGCACCTGGCCTGAAGTAAAAAAGACCTGAGTTCAAATGTGGCTTAGTTGTATAATCCTGAGCAAGTCACTTCACCTCTGTTTACCTTAGTTTCCTCATCTGTAAAATGAGAATGATAATTATATCTAACTACCAGGATTGCTGTAAAGATCAAATGAGAGACAATAATTGCAAAGTGTTTATTACAGTGCCTGGCACACAGTAGGTGCTCTATAAATGTTAGGTGTTATTAGGATAGAATTAGAGCACATATTTATAAGGGGGCCACTGGTCAACCTCTATGGAAAGACTCCTTAAAACATCATCTCTCACCAGAAGCTAACAGTTAAAAAAAAAAAATCAAACCTTGAGAGAAGTCCAGCCAAGAGAATAGAAGAGGTTTACTTTGAATCCTATCTCATTTACAAACTATGTGATCCTCTTTCAGCCTCAGTTTCCTTATCTGTAAATTGGGGGGGGAGGAGGTTGAGTCAAATGCTCTTTTCAATGCCCCTCTAGTCAATCAAAGAGTCTTATATTCATGCCGTAATTAACGAACCATAACCAGTTAGAGAATATTTTCTAATGCTTCAGATCTCATCAAGGTACTTCAATATATGTTATCACAATTTTTCCCAAAGTAGGATCCCAGCTGTTTCCATGTGGAGAACTATGTTAGTAGCACTCGGTGCCTATTCATTGGTCTGGACTCATTGGTCAGTCTCCTATTACACCAAACCCTATATGAAAATATTTTCATCTTTGACAAATGAGACAGGATGTTTTGAACACGTGACCTATGTCTTCAATCCAGATGCCTCTACTGGGGTCTCAGGGTGGTATGAGCATTGCTCCCCCAGAACTACACAGAAAAGAGCCTCAAAATAGTGAAAGTAGTGACTTCCCATATTCTTATAAGTACAGATGAAAATGTAGAAGCAAAGACATTGCAAGATACAGTTACTGCCCTCAAAGGGCTTATATTCTAGTTAGGGAAATAAGAAACACATAAAAAGTTAGCTAAGGAAATAACATAGCACATCCTGAGTGTCAAATGAAGACCACCCCACAGTTGGTGTTTCAGAAATAGTGGGACCCTTCTGGAAGAAATAGTCCTTGAGCTAAGCCTGAAAGGAGACTCCAATAAGAAGAGAGGAGAGAGAAGGTAATTTCAGGCATAGAGAGCAGCATGAGAGGCATGGGAAACAAAGTATAAGGCACCATAGTATTGAAGTGGTATTTGGATAGATATTCAGAAAAACCTGCAAAGAACCAGGAAAACATTGTACATAGTAACTGAAATATTGTGGGATGATAAAATGTGATAGACTTTGCTGCTAACAGCAATACAAAGGTCCAGGACAATTCTGAGGGACTTATAACAAAGAATGCCACCTCCAGAGAAAGAACTGAAGGAGTAGAAATGCAGATGAAAACAGATGATTTATCCCTTGTTTATTTGGGTATATGATTTGGGGTTTTGGTTTTAGAAGATTATTCACTTACAAAAATCAATAATGTAGAAATAGACTTTGAGTGATAATATATGTATAATCCAGTGGAATTGCTTGTCATCTCGAAGTAGGGATGGAAGAGGGGAGGGAGACAATATTAATTATGTAACTTTGGAAAACTCAAGTGTAAATTTGTTATTGGAATAAAATAAAGATAAAAAATTTAATTTAATTTAAAATTTTTAATTTAATTTAATTAGTAATTATTTAATTAATTTAACTTTTTTGAATTTTATTTATTATTTTTAAAAATTAATCTAATCAATCAATCAATTAATTAAATTTTAAAAAAAGAAAAGAAAAACCTGCAAAGACTTATATGAGCTGATGCAAAGTGCAGTGAGCAGAACCAGGAGAACATTGTATACAGTAACAGCAATATTGTAACAGTGACCAACTCTGAAAGATTTGGCTACTCTGATCTGTACAGTGATCCAAGATGATTCCAAAGGACCCACAATGAAAAATGCAATCTACCTCCAGAGAAAGAACTCTGTATACAAACTGAAGCATACATTTCCCCCTTTTTTTTGCAATATGGCTAATATGTAGATATATTTTACATGACTTTGCATGTATAATGGGTATCATATTGTTTGCCTTTTCAATGAGTGGCAGAGGAGAGAGGGAAGAGAGAGGGACAGATATGAAACTCAAAATTTTAAAAATGAATGTTAAAAATAAATAAGCAATTGAATTTTTTCAAAAAGGCCTTAGACATGGAATTAGTAAGGAACTAAATTTAACAAACATATGTAAGTCACTTGAACTCTCAACCTCAGTTTTGTCTTCTATAAAATGGGGATAATTATTCCTCTAGGACTTATTTCATAGTTAGTTCAGTGAAAAGCTATAAACTTGGACTCTGCACTTATTATCACTGTGACTTTGTTTATATTGCTTAATCTCTCCAGGTCTTAGTTTCCTCATCTGCAAAGTAAAGGAACTTGTGAGGCAATATGTTGCAGAGTATTGAACTTGGAATCATGAGTTTGAATTAAGCCATAGACAGTTATTAGTTGTGTGACCCTAGACAAGTCACTTAACTGCTGTTTGCCTCATTTTCTTCATCTGTGAAATAAAAGGGTTGGATTATATCAATAATGTCCAGTTTTGATCATATATAGCTATCTGTTAAGAAAAATTCATTCCTCAATATGTGTATTAATAAAGTATATACTACAATACAAATAATTATGTATATTATGAAACTTGCATCTGGAATCAGATTTATAGCTGAGAGAGACCTTAGGTTGAGATCAACCCCTTCCCTTAATTTACAGATCAGGAAACTGAGGCTGGAAGAAGTTAAATAATTTGCCCAGTATCATGCAGCTGGTAAGATCTGAGGCAGGATTCAAATGCAGGTCTTCCTGATTTAAAGTTCTGTATTCTATTTACTATTGTTGTTCTTTTGTTTTCAAAGAGGACCCATGACATCAAGGAGTGGTCTTTTTTTTTTTTTAAACCCTTACCTTCCATATTGGAGTCAATACTGTGACTCCAATATGGAGTGGTAAGGGGTAGGCAATGGGGGTCAAGTGACTTGCCCAGGGTCACACAGTTGGGAAGTGTCTGAGGTCAGATTTGAACCTAGGACCTCCCATCTCTAGGCCTGGCTCTCAATTCACTGAGCTACCCCGCTGCCCCCAAAGGAGTTGTCTTGATTAGTCCATGAATTGGATTTAGGTGAGACAGAGTTGTACTAAGTCCTCAGCCTCATTTTCTCGTCCAGAGTCATCCAAGTCCAGTGGCAAGACAAAAGTTAAGATGACTGGCAATGGCCTGGGATGCACAGGTTGACCTTGCCCTCTTCCATGTCTGGCCAAGTGCTTTGCAGCTCCTCCATCAGCATCCTTTTTGGGCATTGGGATGTATTGTTCTCATCCCCCCTTTCTGCCACCAGAGAAAGTTTTCTTTTTTTAATAATTTTTCTTTTTTAGAAAAGTTATCATGGTTACATGATTCATGTTTTTACTTTCCCCTTACCCCCCAACCTCCACCCCACCCCCCCATAGCTGGTGTGCATTTCCCTTGGTTTTAACATGTGTCATTGATCAAGACTTATTTCCAAATTGTTGATAGTTGCATTGTTGTGGTAGTTTCGGGTCTACATCCCCAATCATGTCCGCATTAACCCATGTGTTCAAGCAGTTGTTTTTCTTCTGTTTCCTCTCCTGTAGTTCTTCCTCTGAATGTGGGTAGGGTTCTTTTCCATAAGTCTCTCAGAATTGTTATGGATCATTGCATTGCTGCTAGTACAGAAGTCCATTACATTCTATTTTACCACAGTATATCAGTCTCTGTGTACAATGTTCTTTTTGCTCAGCTCCTTTCACTCTGCATCAATTCCTGGAGGTCTTTCCAGTTCACATGGAATTCCTCCAGTTTATTATTCCTTTTAGCACAATAGTATTCCTTCACCAGCATATACCACAGTTTGTTCAGCCATTCCCCAATTGAAGGGCATACCCTCGTTTTCCATTTTTTTTGCCACCACAAAAAGAGCAGCTATAAATATTTTCATACAAGTCTGTTTATCTATGATCTCTTTGGGGTACAAACCCAACAATGGTATGGCTGGATCAAAGGGCAGGCAATCTTTTATAGCCCTTTGAGCATAGTTCCAAATTGCCAGCCAGAATGGTTGGATCAGTTCACAACTCCACCAGCAATGCATTAATGTCCCAATTTTGCCACATCCCCTCCAGCATTCATTACTCTCCCCTTCTTTCATTTTAGCCAATCTGCTAGGTGTGAGGTGATACCTCAGAGTTGTTTTGATTTGCATTTCTCTAATTATTAGAGATTTGGAACACTTTCTCATGTACTTATTGATACTTTTGATTTCTTTACCTGAAAATTGCCTATTCATGTCTCTTGCCCATTTATCAATTGGAGAATGGCTTGATTTTTTATACAATTGCTTTAACTCTTTGTATATTTGAGTAATTAGCCCCCTGTCAGAGTTTTTCGTTATAAAGATTTTTTCCCAATTTGTTGTTTCCCTTCTGATTTTGACTACATTGTTTTTGTTTGTACAAAAGCTTTTTAGTTTAATATAATCAAAACCCTTCCTTCACATTTTTCTTCATTATTTCCCTTGATATTCTTGATCTTTTGTTATTCCAAATGAAATTTGTTATAGTTTTTTCTAATTCAGCAAAGAAGTTTTTTGGTAGCTTGATAGTTATGGCGCTAAATAGGTAAATTAATTTGGGTAGAATTGTCATTTTTATTATGTTAGCTCGTCCTACCCATGAGCAATCAATGGCTTTCCAATTGTTTAGATCCAGTTTTATTTGTTTGGAAAGTGTTTTGTAGTTGTTTTCATATAATTGCTGTGTTTGTTTTGGTAGGTAGATTCCTAAGTATTTTATATTGGCTAGGGTGATTTTAAATGGTGTTTCTCTTTCTACCTCTTGCTGCTCTAATGTGTTGGAAATATATAGAAATACTGATGATTTATGTGCATTTATTTTGTATCCTGCAACTTTGCTAAAGTTGTTGATTATTTCTACAAGCTTCTTAGTTGATTCTCTAGGATTTTTTAAGTAGACCATCATATCATCTGCAAAGAGTGATAGCTTAGTCTCCTCCTTGCCTATTTTGATACCTTCAATTTCTTTTTCTTCTCTAATTGCTACTGCTAGTGTTTCTAGTACTATGTTGAATAATAGAGGTGATAATGGCCATTTTAGTTTTACTCCTGATCTTATTGGGAAGGCTTCTAATTTATCCCCATTGCATATGATGCTTGTTGATGGTTTTAGGTATATACTGTTTATTATTTTTAGGAAAGGTCCTTCTATTCCTATACTTTTCAGTGTTTTCAATAGGAATGGATGCTGTATTTTGTCAAAGGCTTTTTCAGCATCTATTGAGATAATCATGTGATTTTTGTTTGTTAGACTGTTGATATGGATTCCTAGATGTTTCTAAAGCACAAAGGAGCCCAAGTTACTCTCCTGCTTTAAAAGTGCCAGTGGTTCCTAAGTGCCTTTAAGATAACCGGAAGAATCTGGTTGGCCTTTAGAGACCTTCACAACCTATATACCCTAGCCTGCCTCTTCAGGCTGATTACATTTTTATCTTTGGTGCTTTCCATTCCAGTCAGGGCCGCTAGGTGGCGCAGTGGATAGAGTACTGGGGCTGGAATCAGGAAGACTCATCTTCCTGAGTTCAAATCTGGTCTCAGACACTTCCTAACTGTGTGACCCTGAATAAGTCGCTGAACCCTGTTGGCCTCGGTTTCTTTATCTGTAAAATGAATTGGAGAAGGAAATGGCAAATAACTCCAGTACCTCTGCCAAGATAACCCCAAATAAAATCACCAAGAATTGGACACAACTGAAATGACTAAATGACAACCATCCCAGTTAAATCTACCTGCTAAGTTGTAATCTTTTGCTGGAGGACAGTCTTGCCTTGATGTTGATGGTGGCTGACTAATCAGATTGCTGAAGGTTCAGATAGCTGTGCCAATTCCTTAAAATGGAACAATAAAGTTTGTTGCATAGAAAAAAAAATAAATCTACTTCTTATTCCTTGTCTATAGCAGTCCATCTTGAGTCTCTGTGACTTTTTACAGGCTCTCTCCCATGCCTGGAACATATTGACTTCTAATTCTTTGCTTCTTGGAAATCCCAGATCTTTTCAAAACTCAACTCAAATGTTACTTCCTCTCAGGGCTCTTTATGAGGCAGCTTAAGTGGCCCAGTGGTTGGAAGACTGAACTTGGGAGTTAAGGAAACCTTGAGTCCAAATCCTATTTTAGACACTTAAATTCTTTTGGCCTCAATTTCCTTATCTGTAAAACGGGGAGAGTACTAGCATCTGCCTCAAGAGTTCGGGTGAGAATCAAATGAAGTGATATGTGTGAAATGCTTTGCAAACTTTAAAGCTACATTAGCCACAGTTATTTCCTGACCCCTATCAGTTGCTATTCCTTCCCCCAACCCCTTTGCTTTTAAATTTGTATGTAAAAATATAGTATTTATTTACACAGATACATTCTACAGAAGCTCCTTGAGCTTCTGACAGGCTTAGCTTAATTTGGTCTTTTTACATAGTACCTGGCAGAGAGTAGACCTTAAATGCGTGTTCATTGATCTCTGAAAGCCAAGAACCACATTGCAATTTTCTAAACAGTTTTTGGGACTGTGATAAGGGTAAACCATATTTCCTCTCTGGTCTCGGCTTCTTCATCTTTAGAACAGAAGGGTTGGGCTGGAACATCCTGTGCTTCCCCATCCTGCCTCAGGTACTACCTGTGAGGCATGACTGCCTCTGCCATTTTGCTAGATGGGCTCTAAAGCCTTCTTCCAGCTCACTTTCTCTGTGTTCCTAGGCTTCCAGGTAGAGCTCACTGGATGCTGTGTCATGTGCTTGGGTAGAGAGGGTCACAGTTAATGTCTATTAGTTCCCCCTCTTTGATAGGAATTCCAGAAGCCTATGGCTAGGGGGACATGATACCCATATCTCTTAGATCTCCACTGCATACCTATTTGTTGTTGTTCAGTTGCTTCCGACCCTTTATGACCCCATTTAGAGTTTTCTTGGCTGAGATACTGGACTGGTTTGCCATTCCCTTCTCCAGCTTATTTTACAGATGAGGAAACTGAGGCAAACAGGATTCAGTGACTTGCCCAGGGTCACATAGCTAGGAAGTATCTGAGACCAGATTTGAACCCAGGAAAATGAATCTTCTTAACTCCAGGCCCAGTACTCTATCTGCTATGCCACCCAGCTGCCCATCTACCTATTTCCTTTTACCATGAAGGCTTTGAGATCTAGATAGATTTCTATCTGCTAGATGAGGACACCAAGACTAAAGAAAGCAATTCATCCCAAGGTTACACCTTGACTTTTATTTATTATTTATTTATTATTATTATTTTAAACCCTTGTACTTCGGTGTCTCATAGTGGAAGATTGGTAAGGGTGGGCAATGGGGGTCAAGTGACTTGCCCAGGGTCACACAGCTGGGAAGTGTCTGAGGCCGGATTTGAACCTAGGACCTCCTGTCTCTAGCTCTCTCAATCCACTGAGCTACCCAGCTGCCCCCTCACCTTGACTTTAAGACATTAGCTAGAATCTATGGTGAGTCTATGGTGCTGTCTCTAGAGATAGTCTAACCCCCTGGCACTGATGCAGACAAGAAAAAGTAGAAATGACTAGTTGGGATCAATCTGGAAAAATCATCTTGGGTATAAATAATTACAGAAGCTGCCTACATCCCAGTGCTTTGGGAAACTTCATTTAACAACCACCAAATTTAGGACTGGGAAGCTAAGTGGCACAGTGGATAGAGTGCTGGGTCTGAAATCAGGAAGGCCTGAGTTCAATTTGGGGGCCTCAGAAACTTAAGACACTTGTGTAATCCTGGGCAAGTCACTTAACTCCGTTGGCCTCAGTTTCTTCATCTGCAAAATGAGCTGGAAAAGGAAATGACAAACCACTCCAGCATCTCTGCCAAGAAAACCCCAAATGGGATCACGAAGTCAGAAACAACAGAAAAACGACCAAACTTAGGACTAAAGGAAGAAGAAAGAACTTGGATTTGACAGATCTATCCACCATACAGGATCTCACTCAATCTAGCAGGATGAAAGGAGTGGGTGGGCTGCCCTAGAATCATAATTTTAAAAATCACATTTAAAAAATATGTGAAGGCTAATAAAACACTTTCTTCACAGTTGAATGGGTGAGAAAACAGAAAGGCTAAGTGATATGCCCATTCCAGGTCAGAATTTTATTTTATTTTATTTTTGATAACCCTTACCTCCTGTCTTGGAGTCAATACTGTGTATTGGCTCTAAGGCAAAAGAGTGGTAAGGGGTAGGCAATGGGGGTCAAGTGACTTGTCCAGGGTCACACAGCTGGGAAGCGTCTGAGGTCAAATTTGAACCTAGGACCTCTTATCTCTAGGCCTGGCTCTCAATCCACTGAGCTACCCAGCTGCCTCCCCAGGTCAGAATTTTAACCCAGCTCTCCTCAATCTGAGTCCTGCACTCCTTCCACTACCCCCATTTTTCTTCTCACTTAATAATCACATTTGCTAATGAAAATTTGTGTCTCACAAGTTTCTCCCCCACCCCTGCCCCCCCTTAAGCCCTTACCTTCTAGCCTAATAACATATTTAAGAAAAAAGGGCAAAAGCTAGGCAAATAGAGTTAAGTGACTCATCCAGCACCACACAGCTAGGAAGTATCTGATGTCAATTTTGAATCCAGATCCTCCCCGCTCTAAGTTGCCTGGCACTCTAACCACTAAACCACTCTGTTGCGCCCAAGAGTTCTTTTGACAAACCAAACGATACTAAAATCATGGATCCCAGGAGACCAGGGGAAAAGCTACAATGATCACTCCACAAAAAAGGAGTGTATTTGTTCCTGTCCCCTTGTGCTGATAAAAAAACATATTGCCTTTATTTGCCCAGAGGCTCAACACTCTTCTGAAAAAAACAGGTTTCAATGTCTCATTTACCCACCACCACTACCACCCCCAAATAGCCTTAATACATCATCTTCCTGGCCCTTGCATCAACTGTGGTTTTCTCTGAAACTCCCAATTCTGCAGCAAACACCATCTTGGCTGGGTGACACATGGGCCACACAACAGTATCATTTTTTTGTTTGCAAAATACAAACAAAGAGTCATCAAGTCAGCAGGTCTGCACACCAGGTGGGCACTGTTCCCTCCCCAAGAAAATAAAGAGTCTTGGTGCCCTCTATTTCGATCCTGGCATCAAAATACAGATTCCATTTTATTGGATACTAATAAATATCTGTCCCAGGGATATCTTCTGAGGTGGCACCATCTTGTCCTGCAAGCATTCACTCAACCCAGGGTGAGCTGGACTTGTTATTGTAGTTTCATGACACTCCTTCTCCTGGAATCCTTCCGTGCAACAGGGCTGAAGTTTGAAACCTCTTTGTAGAGGAGATCTGGGAAAAGGAGACAAGTCATCTGAGTTGGGCAATGAGTCATTAAGAGGAGAAAGGCCATCAAGCCATGAATGGAAAACTGGAAGCTGTGCCTAGAGGGACAGATGGGTAAGTATATGCTAAGCAGGAAGGGATGGAAAGTCTGCCAGTAAAACAAGGCAGTGAGCTAGGTACCCAAAAGAACAGATTATGAGGCAAGATGAGGAGGTAAAAGGAAAAAGGACAAAAAAGAGATTAGTGGTGGGATGTGGGAACTTATGGGTTATTTTAAAAAAATCTTTACCTTCTGTCTTAGAATTGATACTAAGTATTGGTTTCAAGGCAGAAGAGTGATAAGGGCTAGGGAATTGGAGTTGTTATTTGCTCAGGTTCACACAGCTAGGAAGTGTCCAGGGCCAGATTTGAACCCAGGACCTCCCATCTCCAAGCCTGGCTCTCTATCCACTGAGCTACCCAGCTAGCCCAAATCCATAAGTTATTGAAGGAAGCTGATTTCAGAGACATGGAAGGGAGGGGGCCAGTGTCAATGATCGCCTGGCTTCTTTCCCCTCCACTCTCCCCTACCCTTAGCTCTTACTTCTCCATTCATCCAGGTTGAGCTTCTCATGTTCCAAGGAATCATCAAAAGGCTGCTGGGCTACCGTTTCCTCCTCTGGGTCCCGGAACTGGTCAAAGAAGGGATGGGCGAGAGCCTGCGTGGCAGTCAAGCGTGTGTCCACATCCAGCTCGAGCATCTTCTCTAACAGGTCTATTGCTGCAGAAAGGCAGAATCCGTGAGACCCACCAGCCTATGCTCCCCTAAGTCTCCACCCCGATACCCTACCCAGGGTTCCAGAGTGAAAGGAGCTGCCTATGTCTTGAAGTATCCTTCAAGTGCCAGAGAGGGCTTGAGGGTCAACAACAGGTCTCACCCTGGGGGCTAGCACGAGGGAAAAGTTGTGAGAAATCCTTCTTGGGACTCTGAGGCAGGGACTGGATATAGGATTTGGCCTGAAAGAGAGCAAAGCAGAGAGCTTAGTACTTATAATCATAGGTTTAGAGTTGGAAGGGGCCTTAGAGTCAAGGTTTGAAAGATAAGGAAACCGAGACCCAGACTGAATCTGGAGTAATTACATAGCTAGTAATTATTTGAGATAGGCTATGAACCACATCTATCTGATTCCAAGTCTAGCATTTACACATGACGCCCAGCTTCCTGTCCTGAATTATTAGACTTCAAATTCTCTAGGGCTCACGTTGACCTTAATATCAATCAATGATCTCCCTCTCTTCGTTTTCCAAATATTAAAATACATGGCACAGCGGTGAGAACAAACCAGGATCATCACAGGTGATTGCTGTAGGTGACAAACTTGGAGGTGGGCAGTAGAGAGAAGGTCCAAGCAGATTCAATTACCAGCGATCATCTTCTTTTGGTATTTTTTTTTAAACCCTATCTTCTTCTGTCTTAGAACCAATGCTATGTATTGGTTTCAAGGCAAAAGAGAGGTAAGGGCTAGGCAATGGGGGTAAATGACTTGCCCAGGGTCAGTGTCTGAGGCCAGATCTGAACCAGGTCCTCCTGACTCCAGTCCTGGCTGTCCATCCGCTGAGTCACCTAGCTGCCCCTTCTTTTGCTTTTATATCAGATAGCTCAAAACAAAGGCAGCAGACTTTGGAGAGAAACTTATTCACCATTCCACCCGGTTTTCTATTTGACTACTCCCCAAATCAAGCCCCAGCTTATCCCTTACTGCTTTGTCCTGTAGCTTCTGTACAAAATCAGCTCCAGGAACTCCAGTCACCTTCAGGATCTGGGTCAGTTGGTCCAAGTCTGTCCAGTTGAATTAAGGCTCATATTTTGTCCTGAGTAACTTAGAGAAGAAAATATCTGGTTCCCTTCCCAGCCCTCCCACCCATTAACAGGAGGACTTAGATTCCAGTCAGGCAATCAGCCTATCTGGATTGGCTAGAAAAGGATACAGTCTTTCCCCTTAAACAGAGTTTTCCCAGTCAACATCTCCGCCATGATGCAGCCAACAGACCAGATGTCCACTGTGGGTAGGACACGGAAAAGGGAATGAGCAAGAGGGAGAAATGGACGAAAATCACAGAGAATAAAACTGGGTCTGGTCATGAAAACACTAATCAATAATTCAACAGAAACTTGCTGTAGGGCTCTGAGAAGGCAGAAATGTCCTTGCTTTCAAGGAATTTAAGAGTTCAGCTGGTCAAATAAAACAGAAATAAAAAGATGAGCATGGATGTGGTACAACTTATACAGGGCTCTTTTTTTCCCCCTTACCTTCTGTTTTAGAATCAATACTAAGTATTTGTTCCAAGAAAAAAAAGAGCAATAAGGGCTAGGTTAAGTGACTTGCCCAGTCATACAACTAAAAGTATCTGAGGTCACATTTGAACCCAAGTCCTCCGGACTCCAGGCCTGGCTCTCTCTGCACTGAGCCACTTGTAGCTGTCCCCATCTAGGGCTCAGAGCACTTTGCTCACTATACCTCTAGGGAAGTAGCACAGGTATTATTATTCCTATTTTACAGACGAGGAAACTGAGCCTCCAAGATGAGAAGTCATTTCCTCCCGGTCACACAACTAGTAAAAAAAAAAAAAATCACTGAGCTCAGATAAGAATTCAGATCTCCTCATTACTGCCATACTTTGCCATTTCCCAAGAACAAGCCTGCAAACAGGTTTTTCTGAATTGTTGTTTTGGTCTTGATTTTTAAAAAGTCTTTATTAAAAGGGAAGGTTCCCTATAGAATAGGAAGGGGTGAGTGTAAGGGAATCTTAGTAAATGAATGCAATTCTGCAAGGCTGTGAGGGAGAGTACAACACTTCTCCCAATGCCTTCTTTTATGGAGAGCAGAAACTCAACTTTGGGGCTCACACTGCATCTGCTCTTCTGTCTGGTTTGAACCTATTCCCCACTTCCTACCTTCTTTTGTGGTGTTATCTCTCCCCATTAGATTATAAGCTCCTTGAGGGTAGAAACTTTTTCTTTTTATTAATTGTGAAATTTAATAATTGTATCCCTAGCACTTAGCATGGTACCTGGCACAGAGTAGTTTAATATTTAAAAAATATTTCTTGGATTGGATATCTATAATACTTAAAACATCCAACAAAAACCTATAATTTGCATGGGCAGATGAGGACCAACCTCTTCAAAATAGTTACCCTGGGAGGCTACACACTCATTCCAGTGATGTCACTACAGTTCAAAGTCTTTTGGGAACCTCCCATGATGTGCTCTCATTCATAGGATCATAATATGGAGGAAGGGACCTTCCCAAAGATGGTCCTGTCCGACCTGTCCCATTTGGATGAATAATGAAACTGAGGTCCCAAGAGAAGACATGACTTATCCAAGATGGCAAACGTATGGAGTCACAGAGCCAGGATTTGTCTCAAAATCCTGTGCCCTCCCCATTAGGCCAGGCCATGGAGCCAGGGTATCAGTCCCAACAAGCCACCTTATTTTAGGCTGGAAACTAGAAAAGTCAACTTGATTGCCTCTTTTATTTGCCAGACTTGGAGCACTGGATCTGAGGTTAAAAACGGTGTTGCTCAATTGTTTCAGTTCTGTCTGATTTTCTGTGATTCCTTTTTTGGGGTGTTTTCTTGGCAAAGATCCTAGAGTGGTTTGCCATTTCCTTCTCTAGCTCACTTTACAGATAGGAAACTGAGGCCAACAGGGTGAAGTGACTTGACCGGGGTCATACAGCTAGTAAGTATCTGAGGCCAGATTTGAACTCAGGAGCATGAGTCTTTCTAAATTCAGTCTTGGCCCATTTTCCACTGTGTTACCTAGCAACCTATCAGTTCTTCAGGAAGGCTTTCTGGATCCCCCTTAAATCTCATGCCTTCTCTTTGTTAATTCGTCTCCTATTTATCCTGCATATTAAAACAAACAAACAATATTGCCTATTGGTTCTAAGGCAGAAGAGCAGTGAGGGCTAGGTTAATGGGAGTTAAGGGACTTGCTCAGGGTCACACAGCTGGGATGTATCTGAGGCCACATTTGAACTTAGGACTTTCCATCTCTAGGCCTGGCTCTCCATCCATTGAGCCACCTTGTTGCCCCCCATCCTATATATCTTTTGTTTGAACATAGCTGTTTGCATCTTGTTTTCCCCATTCGACTGTGAATACCTCAAGGGTAGTATATAACTTTGCCTCTTTTTGTAACCCCAGCATTTAGTGCAGCGTATGGCATGTAGAAAGTGCATAATAAATGCTTATTGAGGTAAATAGCACAGTGGATAGGGTGCCAGGTATGGATATGGGAGCACCCAGGTTCAAATCTAGCCTCAGACACTAATTGCAGACCTTTGATGAGTCATTTAACTTCTGTCACATTTTCCTCAACTGTAAAATGGAGATAATAGCATCTACCTCAAAAAGTTGTTGTGGGTGGCCTCAGACACTTCCTAGTTATGTGACCCTGGGCAAGTCACTTAACCCCCATTGCCTAGCCCTTACCACTCTTCTGCCTTGCAACTGATGCTTAGAATGAATTCTAAGACAGAAAATAAAGATTAAAATAAACAAACAAATAAATAACTGTTTCTTGACTGATACCAAGTTGTAGGAGAGAAAGGGCTAATAATAATAGGAATAGTTATAGTAATTCTAATAATAATAGGAATAGTAACATAATAGCAATAATAAAAGCAGTAGAAGCAATAGTAATAGCAATAATAGTAACAGCAATAATAATAGCAGTAGCAAAAATAGTAATCGCAATTAAATTATTAGTAGTAACAATAATAATGATAATGACAGTTAGAGCTACACGAAGGCTCCATCAAGCCCAAATGCTACCCAGAGAGAAAGAAGCCCAGCTCCGGCCAGCCCTCCCTCCATCCGTCCATCCCTCCCTCAGGGGGCAGCGCTGGGACTGACCCGTCTGATTATAGTGCATCCAGCTGAGAATGACCTCTGGAGCCCGGTACCAACGAGTCACCACGTAGCCCGTCATCTCAGCATCTGCGTGCCTGGCCAACCCGAAATCGAGGATCTAGAGTTTAATGGCAAAGGAAGAGGGACTGGCTGAGGAGGGTCATAGCAAATCTGTCCTAGATGGAGGCTCTCCCAGGCTTCTGCTCCCTCACACCTCCCACTGAGGTGGTGCCGTCCCTTCTGGTCCAGTTGGGTAGCTGTCCCCAAATTTAATATGCCCCCCCATTTAAAAAAAACACCTTACTTTCTGTCTTAGCCACAACTCTAAGACAGGAGGGCAAGGGCTAGGTGATGGGGATGACGTCAGTTGCCCAAGGTCCACAGTTAGGGAGTATCTGAGGCAGATTTGAATCCAGGTCCTCCTGACTCCCGATCTGGTGCTCTATCCACTGAACCACCTAGCTACTCCTTTATTTTTTATATATTTTTAATAAATTTTACTTTGTGTCCTAATAACAACTCTAAAACAAACAGGTGGGGCAAAGTTTAGGCAAACAGGGTTCAGTGACTTGCCCAGGGTCACACAGCTAGGAAGTGTCTGAAGGCAGATTTGAATCCTGGACCTCCCGTCTCTAGGCCTGACTCTCTAATCACTGAACCACCCAGCTGTCCTTCTGTCCAGGCCCTTCTAAACTTACCTTTAATTCACAGTCTTCATTCACAGCCAAGTTTCCTGGTTTCAAATCCTACATTGGATGAAAATAGGAGGTCAAACCCTGAGACTTAGTTCACTTTTTTATTTAAAAAAAATTATTGGCATAGTTTGTTTTTCTATTACCGTTATATCCCAATCCCTCCTCCCTCTTTTTCCCACCCAGAAAGCCAAGCCTTAGAACAAAAAAAGGAGGGGAAAAACAGTCAGCAAAACTAATGTATCAACCAAATGTGACATTATGGGGAAGGGAAGCCACGTAGTGTAGTAGAGCCTGGAGTCAGGGAGACTCATCTTCCTGAGATCAAATCCAGTCTCGGGTGACTCTTAAGTCACTTCGCCCTGTTCGCTTCAGTGTTCTCATTTGTCAAATGAGCTGGAGAAGGAAATGGCAAACCACTAGCTGTGTGCCTTTGGACAAGTCACTTAATCCCTGATTGCCTCAATTTCTTACTGTAAAATGAACTGGAGAAAATAATGGCAAACCACTAGCTGTGTGCCTCTGAACAAGTCACTTAATTCCTGTTTGCCTCAGTTTCTCTATCTGTAAAATGAGGTGGAGAAGATAATGGCAAACCACTCCAGCATCTTTGCCAAGAAAACCCCAAATGGGTTCAGGAAGAGTCAGACACCACCTATACCTCTTACCCGTGCCAGGGAAGGGAAGGACAAAGGTGCATTCTTACATCTCTTAAGAGCCAAGACTTCATGGTTTTGAACATACCCAGTGGCCAAACCTAGGGCTTCCATCTCTCCTCTTAGACAATTTTCTGTCTCTTGGTTTCCCATAAGCTACAGCTATATCAGGGCGGGGGGGCGGGGGGTACCTCAGAAGACACTTAGCACAACTGTTCCTGGATATGAATCTCCTCTACCAAATCCCTAACCACTGAAATCATTCTGCTGAAATAATGAAAAACCTTCCTTCTTGTGGGCCTGGTTAAGATCGTTCTACAAGCAGCCTGACAACAGCTAGCTCTCTCAGTACTTTCACTGCCTCTTAGATTTCCTGCCAAGACTGCCAAGAGGGCCAACCTAAGCAGTGTCCAAAGAAGACTTTTCACCTCATTATTGTTGTTGTTCAGTTGTTTCAGTTGTATCAGACTCTTCATGACCCCACTGGGGTTTTCTTGGCAAAGATCCTGGGGTGATTTGCCATTTTACAGATGAGGAAACCGAGGCAAAGGAAGTTAAGTGAACTGCCCAGGGTCACACAGCTAGTAAGAGTCTGAAAGCAGATTTGAACTCAGGAAGAAGATTCTTCCTGACTCCAGGCTGGGTACTCTATCCAGTGCACCACCCAGTTCGCCTTGCTAAAGACTTCTTTAATTCAAAAGAATATTTTTTCCCCTTCATTTCACATTCTTAACCACTAAATATCAGAGTGAATCAGGCATTTGTAAATAGTGAGGATAAAAAAGTGGAAATGAAGTTTTTACTAAGCTAAGGAAAATGTTAGGCTCTGATCTGGCTTGAACATCTACCAGCTGTGTGATTGGGAATAAGTCACTTAATATCTCTGAGCTTTTGTTTCTACATCTTTAATTTTTTTTTAACCTTTACCTTCTGTTTTTTAATCAATACTGTGTATTGGTTCCAAGGCAGAAGAGTGGTGAGGGCTAGGCAACTGGGGTTAAGTGACTTGTCCAGGGTCACATAGCTAGGAAGTATCTGAGGTCAGATTTGAATCCAGGACCTCCCATCTCTAGACTGGCTCTCAATCCACTGAGTCACCCTTCTTCCTCATCTTTAAAACACAGGCATGAGCCTAGATGATTTCTAGGGTACCTTTTTAGCTTTTAAAAAATCTCTTTTTCTGAGACTCTCCAAAGCATAGTATAGTACCTGTATGTTTTAATAACAACATGCTCTTGGGTATAGGTCAGTGACCAAAACCATAAATCAGATGCAATAATAATAGCTAGCATTTATAGAGCCCTTAATGTTTGCAAAGTGCTCTGCACTTTACCTTATTTGACCTTTATGACTCTATGAGGGTACTGCTATCATTATCCCAACTTTATAAAGGGATATTAAGGCTGAGAGCAACTAAGTGCCTTCCACGGAACTGTACAACTAATAAGTATAATCATATTATTAATTCAGAATAGATCAACTAAATAAACAACTTGTTTAATTATTTATATTTAATTACAATTTTAATTTAATCACATGTTTACTTTTAAATTAAATAATGAGTTAATAATAAATTTATTGGTAAGGCATAATAACAAAAAAAATGAGGCAAGAGTCAAACTTAAAAGGTCTTTTTGTTTTAGACCCTCACCTTCTGTCTTAGAAGCAATACTAAGTACCAGTTCTAAGGCAGAAGGGAGGTAAGGGCTAGGCAATGGGGGTTAGGTAACTTGCCTAGGATATGAGGTCAGATTTTAGTCCAGATTCTCCTGATTCCAGGCCTGCCATTCTATCCCCTGAACTACCTTGCTGCCCCCCTTAAATTTAGGCCCTCTCATCAGTGTTTTTGCTTTATGTTGTTGCCAAGAACTAAGGTTATCGAGTTACTTTCCAGTCAATTTCCAAGCATGGCAGCTGCATGCTAGCCATCCACCTCATCCTCATCCTACTAGAACCCAGACTCTGTCCCGGGACCCTGGATTCTAATAGCTTTTGAGTTATCTGGCCCAGAACCAGGTCATTACATCACTTCCAGGCCACCTCTAAACCAAGCCTTTGCCTGTGTATTCCCCTCTTTTTATTCTGTTTTCTTTCATTAGAATGTAGGCTCTTTGAGGACAGAGACTGTCTTACTCATAGTTGTACCCCCAGACTTAAAATATCACCCAACCTAACTTTTGGGACAAAAATCCACTATTTGACAAAAACTGTTGGGAAAATTGGAAAACAATATGGGAGAGATTAGGTTTAGATCAACATCTCACACCCTACACCAAGATAAATTCAGAGTGGGTGAATGACTTGAATATAAAGAAGGAAACTATAAGAAAATTAGGTGAACATAGAATAGTATTCTTGTCAGATCTCTGGGAAAGGGAAAATTTTAAAACCAAGCAAGAGGGGCAGCTGGGTAGCTCAGTGGAGTGAGAGTCAGGCCTAGAGACAGGAGGTCCTAGGTTCAAACCCGGCCTCAGCCACTTCCCAGCTGTGTGACCCTGGGCAAGTCACTTGACCCCCATTGCCCACCCTTACCAATCTTCCACCTATGAGACAATACACCAAAGTACAAGGGTTTAAAAAACAAAAAACAAAAAAAAACAAACAAGCAAGAGTCAGAAAAAATTACAAAATGTAAAATAAATAATTTTGATTATATTAAATTAAAAAGGTTTTGTACAAATGAAACCAATGCAACCAAAATCAAAAAGGAAACAACAAACTGGGAAAAAAATCTTTATAACAAAAAACTCTGACAGAGGTCTAATTACTCAAATATACAAGGAGCTAAATCAATTGTATAAAAAAATCAAGCCATTCCTCAATTGATAAATGGGCAAGGGACATGAATAGGCAATTTTCAGATAAAGAAATCAAAAGTATCAATAAGCACATGAGAAAGTGTTCTAAATCTCTAATAATTAGAGAAACGCAAATCAAAACAACTCTGAGGTACCACCTCATACCTAGCAGATTGGCTAAAATGATAGCAGGGGAGAGTAATGAATGTAGGAGGGGGTGTGGCAAAATTGGGACATTAATACATTCCTGGTGGAGTTGTGAACTGATTCAACCATTCTGGTTGGCAATTTGGAATTATGTCCAAAGTGTGATAAAAGACTGCCTGCCCTTTGATCCAGCCATAACATTGCTGGGTTTGTACCCCAAAGAGATCATAGATAAACAGACTTGTACAAAAATATTTATAGCCGAGCTTTTTGTGGTGGCAAAAAACTGGAAAACAAGGGTATGCCCTTCAATTAGGGAATGGTTGAACAAATTGTGGTATATGCTGGTGATGGAATACTATTGTGCTCAAAGGAATAATAAACTGGAGGAATTCCATGTGAACTGGAAAGACCTCCAGGAATTGATGCAGAGTGAAAGGAGCAGAGCCAGAAGAACATCATTGTACACAGAGACTGATACACTGTGGTAAAATCGAATGTAATGGACTTCTGTACTAGCAGCAATGCAGTGACCCAGGACAATTCTGAGGGATTTATGGAAAAGAATGTTACCCACATTCAGAGGAAGACTGCAGGAAACACAGAAGTAAAACAACCGCTTGAACACATGGGTTGATGTGGACATGGTTGGGGATGTAGACACTAAATGACCACACCAATGCAACTATCAATAATGTGTAAATAAGTTTTGATTGATCACACATGTTAAAACCAGTGGAAATGCATGTTGGATATGGGGGGGGGGGGTTGGGAGGGTGAAGGGGAAAGTAAAAACAGGAATCATGTAACCATGGAAAATTTTTCTAAAAAAATATTTAAATCTTAAAAAAAATATCGCCCAACATTATAAACATTTCATAAATGCTTTTTAAAATTCATTTCCAACTTCAAGTTCCATACAATAACTACTATGTCATCTAGATTCCTTCATACCAGGGTCATCAAACCATAGAATCATAACCCAGGGAAGGAAAGAAGGAAGGAAAGACTTATTAAGCACCTACTCTGTGCCAGGCACTGTGCTCAGACTTTTACAAATTATGTTTCATCTCATCTTCACAACAACTTGGAAGGTAGGAACTATTATTTTCTCTTTTGATACTTAAGGAAACTGAGGCAAATAAGGTTAGATGTCTTGCCCAGGGTCACACAGCTAGTAAGTATCTAAGGTCAAATTTGAACTCAGGTCTTCCTGACCTGGAATCAGCACCCAGAACTCTACCCACAGCACCACACAGCTGAAGACATCTAGTCCAATGCCCTCATTTGTCCAGTAACACATAGCTAGAAATATCAGAGATGGGATTTGAATTCAGGCCCTCAGACTCCAGAATCAATGTTCTTTCCAGGAAACCTAGGAGGCTTCATTCACAGACAGAGTAGAGTAATCCTGGTTCCTTTCTGTTTCTGTTACCGGGTCTTGGACAACCCCACATTCCCAGCCTTTCTGGAAATCTTTTTTCTTTCTCACTCCCTTCATGGGCTGGCTCCAGTTTCTTCTTACCTGATGCCTGAAGAATATCAGAAATGGCAAAGAGACCTCAAGGGATAGGAAAGAGAACATCAGTGGTGGCACTCACCCTATGGACGACCCCAGCAGAATGGATATACTAGAATGAGAAAAAGAGACAGGTGACTTAATTTGCTGAATCTTGTTCATCTAATGATCCTGCATGGGCCATTGGACCAAAGGCATTCTGCCAGAATGGGAAGGTTTGACTCTTTTTATTTTATGACACCACAGTTAAGTGGGAGGGATGACACCAACCTGGGATCACCTCTCAGCGACTCAAAAAGCACACTTCCCATCACTATTTCTCCCTCCCATGGGCTGCCAGAAAATGTCTTGGCCCCTAAGCCTCCTTCTAAGTTGGCCCTCATTCACCTTAAGCCCTTTCAGCATTTGATAGACAAGGTACTGGATCTTATCCTCACTGAATTCCATGCCCATGATCTTTTGGAGATCCGTCTGCATGAATGGCATCACCAGGTAGCTGAAAAACAAAGGCTTCAGAATGAATCCAAGGGTAGCACCAGCCTCTGCCCCCAAGGATCAGACAGGTGGGACAAAGAATGGGGATTCAGGGCAAGCATGGATGCATGTAAATGAGAACTCCATAATCTTTCCTTTGAAATGACCAGAGACACAACATCAGAACCCCTGCCTCTCAACCTAACTGCTATAGCCCCACCAGAGATCAGCAGAGCTCAGTGTTAACTGAAAGATTTTCTTTTAAGCCCTTTCCTAACATCTTAATCAACACTGTGTATTGGTTCCAAAGCAGAAGAGGGAGCAGTAAGGGCTAGACAATGAGGGTTAAGTGACTTGCCCAGGGTCATACAGCTAGGAAATGTCTCATCTCTAGGCTTGGCTCTTAATCCACTGATCCACCTACCTGCTCCCTAACACGTTTTTGAAAGTGACAAAACCAAATAGGAACTGGATTCTTCCATGTTTCTCCCCACCTCTCCTTGTCCTATTACCACATGTTCCAAGAAAATCACTAAGAAAATGCCCCTCTTTTTATTCCTCCCAGAGGTGGGAGACTAGGAAAGTGGTATACAGGCTGCCAGACACCATTGCCATATTAATTGGGTTTGCCAAACTGTTTTCCTTTTCTTTCTTACTAAAATCTTTTTTTTTAAACAAAGGATGCGTTTTCTTCCTTCCTTCCTTCCTTCCTTCCTTCCTTCCTTCCTTCCTTCCTTCCTTCCTTCCTT